>NC_056747.1:547886585-548179085 GCF_019279795.1 Protopterus annectens | reverse complement strand
GGTCAGGAGGGTAGTGTTTCTGTAAAAAAAGTTGTCTCAAAGAAAGCATTTCACTGACAAAAAGAGAGTCCTCACTGACTAGTCTTGAAAGTCTTATGAATTGGCCCCTTAAAACATTCCTTTTCATATAGAAAGTGTTGACTCGTGAAGTCAAGGTAATTATTTCAGTAAGTGTCCTTCCTGTAGATATTTGAAGTGACTCTGTTGGCAGTAATGTCCAGGGAAATAGTAGTGTCCAAAAATGAGACTGTACTCCCGATACCAGACCGGACAAACTCCAAAAAAGAAATGCTGTCATTTAAAGTCTGTAAAAAAGTGTCCAAAGCAGGCAAAGTACCAGTCCACACGAAAAAAATATCGTCAATATAACGATGATACAGGAGCGTATACTGAAAACCTGGTAGATTAATCAGAGTGTCCACTTCCCACATAGAGAGCACAAGGTTAGCATACGCTGGGGCCATCTTAGACCCCATAGCAACACCTTTAACCTGTTGATAAACAACCTTGTTAAAATAGAAAAAATTGTTACATAAAACAGTGTCTATTAACACCCCAAGTAACATAATAGTAGTTTGACTTAGACGTGTGTGGTTCAACAAGAATTTTTTTCACAAAAATGCAAGGACACACCATGTGTAAAGTAACAAAAACACAGTCTTTAACATTTAAATTAGCCTTGTATATTTCATTCAAAAAATGCCAAGAGTCCTGAATATAGTAAGGTGTCTGTTGAACTATCGGATTTAGAACACTATCCACATACTCGGAAATCCGCTCTGTCTTTGTACGTTTATTAGATATAATCAACCTAAATGGAGGGTGCTGTGCATCTTTATGCACTTTAGGGATTCCAAAGCACTTGCCTAGACTAGGATTAGTGACTAATAAACACTGCAGTTCTTCCAAAGTTATGTACTCATCCTTTTCCAGTGTATTTAAAAGAGTATCTATCTTACTAAATTGTTGCTGAACAAAATCTAGGGAAACAGTCCGATAATAATCACTGTTCTTCAGATCAGTTTCTATATGTGTAACATAGTCAGCCTGCTCCATTAGAACAATGCCTGTCCCTTTGTCAGCTCGCATAATTCTCAGGGACTTATCAGAAGACAGCGATTTGAGTGCAGACATTTCTAGCTTAGTCAAATTAAACCACTTATTCTGATCAGCTTGATTACATAAATACCTAATGTCTTTCTCACAAACATTAAGAAATAGAAACTGATCTGAAGAACAGTGATTATTATCGGACTGTTTCCCTAGAATCTGCTTCCAGTTATGAGAGAAAGCATTGCTATTCATGAGCATAGAGGTTCTGAAAAATTGTTTTACTTTTTTATGCACCCTCTTGTGTGTTTCTGATATTGCTTTAGCGGCAGGCGTGCAATAGTCACATTGTGCAGGCTTTACTTCCTTACCTTAGTGACATAATTCCTCAAGCAGCTTTCTGTCATATTCCCTTGTTTCCAACATATTCATTGATGGAATACTCAACCCTAAGACACCATTTAGCCATCCCTTCCTTTGGGGGCATTGAGCCTATAAAAGCTGCACATCTTTCCTTTCACTTTCTGTCTGGATATCCCATGTTTAGGTTGCTACTTTTATCTTGGTCTTTAGTAGTGCAGCTGGACTACCCACCCCTGTGTCAGCAAGCCTGTCCCTTTTTTACTTTTTGAAGCTGTCTCTCTGCCTGTCTCTAGTCTTCCCTAGGAGATTGAGTATTCATTGAAGTTGTCCACATCACTCAAGAAGGGAGACCAGGCCATCAGTCTGTTCTTCCTTCTTTTCTCATCTGCCACCTCAAGTATCCGCCATGCAGATTAGTTATTTTTCCATCCTTTTTTCCAGTTGAGCCACTTTGGTTTAGGTTCCTTTGTTGCTGTTTTCTTACCTGATCAAAGTCTGCGTGTCACTGTCTGCCTTAACAGCAAGGTTTACTTCTGCAACTATTGATGTTCATCATTTTTAGTGGTGCACTAGCCTTTTGTCGATATGTGGAATGTTCTTTTTTTTCCTTTGATGGGAAGTTACCTGCCAAGCAATGAAGAAACATTAGCCTACTGTCATTGCATGAAGCTCACAAGAGGAGCATGCTTTGGCACTAGGAAAGCTGTGAATGGCTTAGTGCCCAGACCATTGATTTTTTGCAACTCCACTTGAACTGTAAGCAGCCTGGATGTGTAGAAGGTGCTGTCATGCTAGGCAGGATATAACCATATAGTTAAGGCTACTGTAGCACTGTTTTGTTTGAACATCTGTTTTTCTGTTACGTTTACATACACAGCTGTATTATTATTATTATTATTATTATTATTATTAAGCTGTGTTAAGAGAGTGAAATAGCATTGTTGTTTTTTTTTTCCATGATGGGTCCCCATTCTGTAATTGTGTATGTTGCCCTCATGGCATAAGTGGTCCGCAGAACCAAGGCTTTCAGGGTTTATTCTCTGAGAGGTTTTACTACCGCTTCTGAAAGTTTGAAAAACCAAATGACCATGAATCAGATGATGGTTAATATAATAGCAAAACTAAATACAAAATGCTTTTACTAACCGCCAAGGGAAGCAGCAGCAAGACCACAGGAAGTAGTTTACTAAATATTTTAATCTCCACTTTCGTCTTCCATAGACTTCATCAGAATAAAATGTTATGATGACTTCTACAAGCCAGGATTTCCACACTCCACAAACAGATGATATCTATTCTTTGATATCAGAAGCCACTTGCAAAACTGATGTGCACTGCCTGCTTTGCTGTAACTTACACCGCACTATGAAGATTAGAAATGCTTATCAGTTGTTTGTTTCCTTTTCCACAGCCATACTGGAAAAAAAGGAGTATTTAAATTGACACTCTATCTCTCTCTGTTTCTATGGCTCTCTGGTTGTATTTCACATGTCTTCAAAGAGAAGGGGTTGTCTAACCAAATTTCCTAAGGCTATCCCAAACAGGTATGTGGTTGTCTCCACTGGCTTCTTCTGCAAAATATCACATGATATTTCAGCTGCAACTACTTGGTTCAGTGTCCATATCTTCATTTCTCACTACAAGTTGGTTTTACAATCCAAGGTCAAGAGCCTCCTTTGATTTGGCTGTACTTTGGAGAATCTTTCCTTGAGACTTCCCATGTTTGATAGCAGCTGGGAACTCATGTCCCATCCATTGAGGAAAGGATGAAAGAGACAACAGATATGAAAGTTATGTATTTACCGTAATGATAGGTCTGTGTTATCAGCTTCGATCCTTCACCCATCCTTTTGTTTTACCCTTTGCTCCTGGAATGATCGCACTTACAACCACCTTGACTTGGTCAGGTACTCTTCAAGATGTAAGTTTGGAAGCATATTTATCATAGGAGATCTTAGGTTCTGTGTAAGACAGAGTAATATTCTTTATGATAGGGTATGGACAAACTCGTACTGTGGTGCCTCTCACCTTGCAGAGGGTTATGGGTAAGGGGAGGAGGTGTAGCATTGGATCCAAAGTCTGAAAGTGGTACAAATCAGATCTAAGATGCATCTGATAACCTATCCATTGAGGAAGGACAGAAGCAGGCACCACAGATCTGTGATTATAGTAAGTTCATAACTTTCATCTTAACCACAGGCTATGTTCCTGAATCCTGGTACACTGCTGTGGTAATGCCTGTCCAAAAGGGGGATCATAACACAGGCACTGGAAATTGTAAATTAGTCAGCCTTTCAAGTCTGATCTGTAAAGCTATGGAGTATATTATAATCTAGCTCTTTAATTGTATCAGGAATCGTATTAGGCTTGACCCACAACAGTTTGGCGTTGTCAGTTTTGGGGACTGCCTGTTAAATCTTAACTTCTGTGAGAGGGTCAAACAAGCTGTTGACAGTTATACTGTTCATACAGCTTACCTCAGATCTTGCAAAAGCATTCAGTACTGTACCTCGTGCCAGAATTGTAAGGAAACCATTTACCTTAAATGTAGATCTTTAAGTTGTAAGATGTTGGCTGAACTCTTATAGTCTGTGTGGCAATTGTTTCTTCAGATAGTACTAAGATAACCAGTGAAGTCTTTTCAGTGTCTCTGCTGGGATCCTCTTCTGTTTATGTCTACTTCTCTGATCTCAAAACTTATAACTAGGACCTCTGGTTACCTAAATTTGCAGCTGTCAGTACTTGTACCCTAGTTAATACTTTAGTGTGTGGGTATTATGCTTAAATTGAACACTAAAAAGTGTAATATTGTTTCTTTCAGAAAACAGCAACCCACAACATACAGTATAGATAATACTTCCGTATTAATGGAAAAGGTAATCGGGGACCTGAGCACTTGGGTTGATAGTTTTTACTCTGATCATTACATGGTAGTTGTAGTCAAGAAATCCTTCCTACCTACCAGAACTAATGGTCAAAGTTATTTTATCTATATCCAGAGATGTTCTCATTCCCTTATATTTGGCACTGATCCAACACAATAGAGTCCAGTGCCCCACTGGTTCCTCTGTTCAGGCACAATTTAATTAAATACTTGAATTCTGCCTCCGATCTGTCATATATCCTTATAATTAACCTTCTTATTGTATCATGAAATGCAGATGCATCCATTGTCCTTGTCATAAAATCCCAACCCCACTTGTCAAATGCTATCTCTGCATTAAGACCCACCAACAACTGTGGTAGTTTCTTGGACTCTATCCCCCGCTTGATCATTATTGTTCTGTTAATGTCAAATGTTTGCCTTTCCTCTACAAAATGACATTGATCCGTATCTATCAATTTTCTCAACCCCTTTGCTATTCTTTTAGCTGTTGTAGACATAATTTATAATCACGGTTTAAAATTGAAATGGGCCTGTATGAATCTGGGTCTGATGGGTCTTTGCCGTCTTTAGGTATTACAGCCACTGCAGTTTTCTTCCAGGAAGGTGGCACTTTCCCCTCCTTTCAAATCGCATTAAACAAAACCTTCCAAATCTTTTATCACTTTCTTCCCTCCTTGCTTTCAGACTTCCACAGAGTACCATATTTTGCTAGAGATGTTCCTGCAGATTGATTGTACATCATTTTTATCTCACCTCCTTCTATCTTAGCTGTTAATTGTTGAGCCTCATCTATGGCTAACTTTGGCATACTTTAGTCTTCCATAAATATTTTCATCTCTGCTTTATACAAATTTTTATAACATTTTTGAAATATCTAACACCTATACAGGATCTCTGAGTGTTTTTTTTTTGTTATAGGCTCCCCAGGTTTGGCAGCAACCCATTCTACTTTCTGTTGCCGAAGTCATTTTACGAACATTTTTTGTGCTCTGGAGTTATCAAAAAGAGTTGCAATATTTCTGAACTCAAACATATTATCCATATGCTTCCTTATTTTCTTTTTAGGACTCTGCATGTACACCTCTTCTTGTTTTGTGAGATTCTGTTTGTTCTGCATTACTTTAACCTGTGTCAGTCCCTCTAAATCTTGTTACTTCTTAACTACCTATTTTTCTTTTATTTTTACCCTATTTTTAAACTCCACTTTCATTTTATACCACTCACTAGCTATAACTTCTGAACAAATTTCTACTTTCCCTAATAACTCTTGAATAGTTTCCACTACCCATTCCTTAAATTCCTCTCTTTTTAACAGGTATGTAGTGAAGCACCAGTGTCTCATTTTTACTTTGTTATCCTGCATTTTTATCTTATTTGTTTTTGGCACATGATCTGAAGTAGTTATTAGATGTGTGTCATAGCTTTTAATTTAATGCTCATGTAACTGTGAAATATAATTTCTTTTGAATTTAGCCCAGTAATTGTACCTTGGGGAGAATATGTAAATTCTCTGAGTTCCCACTACTGAATTCACATCTTCAGTATAATATATTTTTATACATTTCTTAAGAAATCTGGCCTCTTTTCTTATAATTTCCTTTGTAGGTTCCCCCAGAGACATCCTCACTGTTGCAAATCAAATTCCGTAAGTAATGTTCCCCGCAGAAAGCTGATTATTTCTCCCCCAAATTTTCTTAAGCTCCATAGTAGTAGTTGTAGGTGGAATATAAGTACATGCCAACCTAATCCTCTTCCCTTGCTTTTAGCCCCTTGCTACCACATGTCTACCATTATTATCTTTTCCCCTATTCTGTCCTTATTGGAGCTCCTTTGTCTATTAGAGTAATTACTCCCCTTTTCATTTGTTCCTGGTACTTTGTTGAATATCCCCACTGAAATCCTTTCTTTATCCAGTTCTCATGTTCACGTGTTTGCAAATGTGTCTCCTGCAGCATTGCTGTTTGCACACCACATTTTGTAATATAATTCAATACTTTTGTCCTTTTTGTGTATACTTGTAAGGCTATTAACTTTCCAAAAATAACATGGATAAGGTAGCCATTATGATAGGCAGATATTATTCCCACCTAGTATATACGACAGCTTTTTTAAATGTCTTTTTCCATCTTTTGTGTTAACATGCACTCACCAATGTTTGGCAGGTTGGTCTTTTATACAGCTGTTTCTTGTCATCTTCATTTATAAATATATCCCATTTTATATGACTTTTTGTTTTAATGAAAACCCTCAAACAAAAAGACACACTCCGGAGCCTGTTCAGTTAAAACACACACAATACTAAGTGCATCCTCAAATAAAGATGTTTAACCCTCCTGATAGAAACAATTGTCCAAAGTCAACACCTACACACACGGGCATAACCTAATGTAAAATTAAGGGCTGCACAGATGGGTTTTCTGTCATTGTCAGGTCCCTCGGTCTCGGTCGGACGAATTCCAAAACCAAGGCCGGTTTCGGTTGTCGTCGCTTCTGATCAGCCAGAGTATATATATATATAAGACACAGCGGCATGTTCTTCAGTCTTTTAAAAGGACCGACACGCAGGCCGCGAGCCCGGGCGCCAACACCAACCAAGCGCCAAACCCGGGTGCGTGGTCCAGTTCTCACGACGCCCTCCCCTGACACTGACAACCGACGACACTCCTTTGTGTCTGTCCTCGAGACCGGACCTGACCCCTGGCCTTCCCAGACAGACTACAACAACCAAGCCTTTGCTAATGTTGAAGTCAGGGATCCATTTTATCAGAATTCTCTGGATGCAGAGGAACACTCTTTCCCTTTGAGGGATCGGATGCAGAACAGTCCATCAGAATACCCAACTCTCACCAATTTGTCTTCAAAAGTCATAATGCTGACCCTGAAACCATTTCACAAGGCCCCAAGGGATTGAATGCCTCCACTGCCAAGAATCCACTTCCAGCAGAAAGGGAGTCAAGGTCTTTAGAAAGGTGGGTAGCCATGAGGGCCTTAAATTGTCAGTTTCATATGCTTAAATATCAACAGTTCCTGTTATCACAATTAAGGAATAAAATGTCTCAACCTGAACAACCAGATTTAAAGGAGTTACAGGATATGATGCATAGTGCAGAACAAGTGGGTAAACACACTTTACAATGTGGTTATGATGCACTAGAGGCTACATGCCTGGCTTAGAGAACAAAACTTGCCTGATCATGTCAAAGCTAAACTTCTAGATGCTCCTTTACAAAGGGATGTGCTGTTTGGTACTAATGCTGAGGAGATACTACGGAAAATGGAAGAAAAGCCAAATCTATGCAAACTGTCAAAGCCTTTACAGGTCCAACCACCACGTTTTAGCAGAAATTGGCCTTCAAAACTGGTCCTTTCCAGCCACTGACAAGCCCCAAAGAGATAGATACAGCAGAGGGCAATCACAAGGATCATATAGAGAATGGCAAACTCCAGCACCAAGAGGTGGCGAGGACAGTGCACAACAATACAGGAAGCAAACCCAGCTCCCTATTTTCATAAGCATGTCCCAGCTGGCAGCACCTTTGGGAGGAAAGCTAGCATTATTTGCAGCCACTTGGCATATTGTCACAACAGACAAATGGATCCTGGACATTATAAACAGAGGCTACAAATTTCATTTTCACACTCTTCCAAAAAAACCTGCCACAGAATCAAAGGGCAGCAAATTTCAGCTCATAAGCATGAGAGCTATTCACAAGGTCAAGGTTTTATTCAAGACTTTTCTGGTACCAAGGAAAGGAACCGACTGGAGACCCATTCTGGACTTATCCATCCTAAACACATTTCTAAAATTCAAGATGCTCACATTACAGCATGCTGGGCAAGGAGTTTTAACATTGGACCTCAAGGAGGCATACCTGCATGTCCCAATCAGACAAAGCTGCAGAAGATACCTCAGATTTCTTGCAGGTTCAATCCACTATCAATTCTCTGCATTGCCCTTTGGCTACAGCAAACACATACTTCTGGAACATCTGGCATATGTGAATTCTCTGGGATACACAATCAACAAAAATCAAGGCTACTATCTCATTACTTCAAAATACTAGCAAAAGTACCAGGCTTACTGCAAGGAAAATCCTGCAGGCTCTGGGATTCATGGCATCTTGCATTCTTTTAGCTGCATATGAGGAAACTTCAATGGTACCTAAAAACCTATGGTCTCAACACAGTCACAGTTTGGAAACAATAATACCAATAATCCCATGTTTGCAAAAGGAATTTCTATGGTTTATCACGGACAGGTGCACCCAGGGCATATGGTCCCAAAAAAAGCACCTTCACATCAATCAAAAGAAATGCTAGCAGTAATAATGCATCCAGGGCAATTACTGATAAGAACAGACAACACCACAGTAATGTGGTACATAAACAAACAAGGAGGAACACATTCATACCCTTGTGCAGACTAGCCATGACTCTTTGGAACTTGGCTCTGGAATGGCCCAGTACCTGCCAGGATTGGAAAACACGCTGGCAGACAATATAAGCAGAAATATGACAGATCCACACGAATGGAAGTTACATCCTCAGGTGTTTACAGAAATAACAAGTGTGGGGAGGCCAGACATAGATCTTTTGCCTCCCACAGGAATCATCAATTGGGACCTTCATCCAAAGGCCTGCTTTCATTCAGTTGGACAGCATGGACAGTTTATGCATTCCCACCTCTGCCTCTTCTGCCCAAGGTAGCAAGAGCAGACAGACCGAAGATGATACTGATTGCTCCAGATTACTGGTATCCACTGCTGAGCCTCCCTGGTCCCTGCCTCTAATGCCTCTTCTGCTGACTCAACACAGCTACAAAACTCTCCAGAGTCAGCTGAAAACACTCAATCTCGCTGCATGGAAAATTCCTTAACACCACAACAGACCCTACTCTGCAGGATGTCATTTTGGAGGCTAGAAGGCCATCTACTAGAAAAGCATTACTAAAAATGGGCGGTTTGTTCTTTCTTGAATGAGAAAAAAGGCAGAACCCTAGAAAACTGAACTTGCCTCAGGTATTACAGTATCTAGCTGAGCTGCTGAACACTGGACTTTCATTTTCTTCCATAAAAATCCATGCCCCAGCCATTTCTGCAGAATACAACACGGATCCTCCTTTATTTTCTCACCCAGTCTAAACAACCAATACCAGCCTGGGATCTTAATTACATACTAGAAAAATTAACATTGCCTCCTTTTGAACCAGCTGCCTCAACAGATTTGCAATATTTGTCCTGGAAAACTGCCTTCCTTCTGGCTATCACTGAGTTTTGGAACTACAGGCCCTCATGGCAGTGCAGCCCTTTCTCATTTTCCATCAGGACAGGGTTTCCTCCATCATTTATGCCTAAAGTGGTATCCAGGGTAGCTTTAAATCAAGCCATACACCTTTCTACCTTTTACCCCAATCCTCAAAACAAAGGGGAAAGGCTGCTCCATTCTTTAGACATCCATAGGCAGCTATGTTACTACTTGGACAGAACAAAGTCCTTCAGCAAATCAGAACAATTCTTTGTGTCCTATGCTGTAGGGGCTCAAGGGAAGCCAGTTTCCAAGCAGACTATTTCAAAGTGGATAGGCCACTGCATACGGTTTTGTTATTCCTATCATGGGAAATCTGTTCCTACAGGTATCAGATCACACTCCACCAGGGCCACAGCTACCTCTACAGCCTTCCTCAGAGGAGTTCCTACCAAAGATATTCTGGAGGCAGCCACTTGGAGTTCTGTACATACCTTCACAAAACACTACCACCTGCCTTTATATTCCAGAACCAGAGCAGGCTTTGCCACTGCTGTTTTTCAGGGCATTCTGGCTCAACCCAGTTCCTCCTAGTACCTACCACCCTGTGCGTAGCTTTGGGACTCTACCCATCTGTGATTACTGCAGCCTTATGCACGATGAACATAGTACAGTTTTGTACCTACCATAAATGTAGATGTTCGAGTGCTAATACAGCTGCAGTACAGGTTTCCCTCCCTCCTTCCCCACTTGGTAAAGGCATGGGGCCTAACAACCTCTTCATACAATCTGACTGGGTTATCCTTCTATGGTTTATTTGCTTGCAACCACTGTTTTTGGATTATATTGCATTGCATGTATACACATATAAGCATAATTTATGTATTGCCTTCCTTCTGGGGGCACCTGACATCTGGGGCAAGAAAGACTGAAGAACATGGCGTCGGCTGTGTCTTATATACTCTGGCCTCACTGACGTCAGAAGAGAAAGCGACGACAACCGACGCCGGACCAAGACTTTGGAATTCGGCCGACCGAGGGACCGCCTGACGGCAGAAAACCCATCTGTGATTACTGCAGCTGTATTAGCACTCGAACATCTACATTTATGGTAGGTACAAAACTGTACTTTATCCATGCTAAGACGCATGTTACAGCCTGTCGTTCCTACTTACATTAATTGCTATCTGTTCTTGTCTTGTCTTTGTTCCTCTCCCAGATGTGAAAAATACCATGTATGCTTTCAGAAAGCATTAACATTTAGCATTAAAGTGCTCTGGCTTTTATTGCTTATCCATGTAGTCAGCTTATCTCTGAGCTATAGGAACAAAAATGTACAGCTGCCCTTAGCTGCAGACTTCTCAACTCGCACTGAACATTTATTTAAACTGAACATTTATTTGCTAATGGAAAACTTTTCATTACATTCATTGTTCTCTTATTTACTTGCTTACTTAAAAAATGTGTTATTACATTAAGCCAAGGGCCGTAATCCAGACATTCACCTATGCAAAAGTAACAGGAAACATATCAACTCTACATATATTATAATCTTAGTACTTTTACACACAATCCCCCACTTCAACAACCCAAAATACAGCATATTAACTTAACCATCCTTTTGTCCAGCCTTTCTTCTCTTTTTACATTGTAATGCCTACATTTCTTAAAACTAAAAAAAAGAAAAAGGTACTTGTTTACCTTGGTATTTTTATCACATACAATCACTGAACATGCTTTACTTTATACCATGCAGTTTATATCATGAAATATTTTATACAAATAGTATTAAAAGCAAATATTGTTCACTTATTTTTTTCCTTCCTTTTAGTGCCCTTCCAAACTTTAATGACATGAAGTGCAGTATAGTCTTTTCAGTCCCTCGCAAGTTTAAAAAAATTTTGAATCTTTCCACATTTTCTTGTAAAGCCATGCTTCACAAATGTGATTGATGCTTTATAATCTCACATTTATTCACTAATTTTAGTGTTGCTGGTCTTCTTCCTGTTCGTTTCCATCTCCCAACCTCAGACTTTCGTTCAAGTCCAAGGTATTCCTGATTCTTCTATTCAACTTCTGTTTTTTCCTCTCTGTTTTTTTTTTTTTCTCGCGATCAGGCACTTTCCTTTGGAACATTGGAAAAGTTTGCACTGGCAAAGTCTCTCTCTGAGCTTTATTATCAGAAGAATGAGAAGTGGAGACCCCTTCTGCTTGTTGGCTCACTTTTTGTTGGACAACGTTTTGTATTTCTACCCTAGCATATACTACATCAAAAAAATGACTTTGATCCTCCAGGAAAAATATTCCAAAGACAGCTGGATATAGCAGCTTGAATCTCAGGCCTGCCTCTTGATATTCTCTGATTGTTGGGATAAATTTGCTTCTCCTCTGCCTGGTGCACAGTTCGAGAGAGAGAGAGAGAAGCACATTTTCTTTGTACAGCATGAGATGGAAGTATAGGAAGGTGGTAAATGTTGACAATAGTGTATGTTCTAAATTTGCTGTAATACCTGTGTAAGTATTATAGTAGTTTTATCTCTTGGTGGAAATTCTGAACTTTCCTCATACTGGCTTCTAATTCTGCCTGTAGAAGTCCAAAGTGGCTAGGTTGTGCTTACATATTTTGCCGTCATTCACAGCCCACAGGATAAATTCCATTTTGTTTATAGACAATATTTACAATGTGCACTGTTCACAGAGTGGTTTATAGCCAAATTAGCATTTTGAAGACCAGGAACACTTTAGTCATCTACTGTCATAGTGAGTCTCCTGTCACAGCCCCAACTTTTAAAGCCGAGGGGATGTTAAGGCAAACCATAACAATTAGTAAAATCCAAGGATGTGTTCATAGGTTCATAGGTTCATAGATTAGTACTAAGCTAACTGCCAATTATCCCTTGTGACCCTCCCAACCCAAAAAATAAATTCCCACTGTCAGTCTCGAACCCAGGACCTTGGTAACATTTGTCTGTATGACCTACCACTAAGCCATGCTTGCCTTTTGATAGCAGAATGTATACTTTGTCAGAAAAACGTGAAATGAATGCTGGAGTAGCTTGGGGACAGAATACCCCCACACAGAAGTGTATAGTAGAATATATTCCATTTTAATATAAACTTCAGCATAACTTAAAAAAATACCGGGCAGAAATAACATTTTGTGCAGATTATATCAGTTTTGCTTTGAAAGAAGCATATTGGGTGGGAGGATTAATTTGTTTATACAACTGAATGCATGGTAATGCTGAGTGTAATGCTTGATGTTAACGTGCAACTTAGGTTCCTAATCATAATGATGACTAATTATCGAGTCATTTCTCATTTCTTTGCTTTGCATAAGTACAGCAAGTCTTCGCTCTAGCAGTGCTGTAAACTTTCTTTCTTGGGTTATTATTGCTTCCTTACTTTCCATTTGACAGCTGCCATTTCTGAAATGTTTTGTATACAGTCTAATTTTTTATGGGTTGCAAAATTAATGTTTAAAAAGACCTGTGTATCTTTTTTAGATCTGATTTTTGACTCCCTGCAGATGAGGAGATTGGGAAACCTAGGACATGGTCATACTGCTATAAGGCACGATTTTCCCCTGTTTTATCCATGCCCCTTCATATACTGAGTAATAGTCTTGAGGGTGGACCCTTTCTTCCATAATGGTCTCATGTCAGCAAAACACGACTGCCACCCACTGCATCTCAGTTCTCTTGAATTTAAAAGGATATTAAAGTAACTTCATTGCAGCCTTTCTTTAACAAGCAGCAGTAAACGTGTTCCCAACTTGTAAATGTGTACACATACCTTTCCGATCCTGTTGTAACAAAATTTAGCAGATTTAAGATGTATATTTGTATTTAGAGAAAATAATCCATTTCATGTTCATGTTTTTTTTTTTTTAGGTACTGGATCTGATTGATGTGTTTCTCAAGAAGCAGCCTGAGAATCCATTAGTGTTTGGCATCATTGAACCCCTAATTGCGGTTATAGAACAGACTATGACTGGTAAATCAGATCAGCAGGAGCAAGACTTTCTCCAGAAAACTGCCGATATCTTTATGTAAGTGTTTGGCAGCTTTCTGTCCTGGAAACATTTTATCCATGATTCAGCAAATCCAATAATATTATAGCAGCCAGCCTTCTTTTTTCTGAATTACATAGTTGCTGTAGCACTGGTTACTGTTCATGTTCATTCATTATGATGACTGTTGATAATGCTTGGTGTGTTGTTCTGAAGTTTACTTAAATGGCAAGGTATGCATTATTAGCTGACATTGTGATTTATTACCTGTATTGAGCTATAAGCAAACTGCATCTTGAAGATCTTTGTTCATTTCTTGCTACTCTTAACTCTTCATACATATTGTAATATTCTAAATAAGTCTCTTAATCAGAACAAAGCTCTTAAGTCAGAGAAAGGTGCTTCCTCCCATGCCTTGTATTCCAAAGTACCAGACTTAACATTGCTACACTAGTGATCAACACTTTTTGATCAGTAATGTGTGGCACTTTGGGTTTTGCTTTGAATATCGAGTTTCTGCTATTGTGGGGATTTCTTATACCTGAGATAGTGCAGTTTCAGATTTTGCATACAAGTAGCAGGTGGTGTGGGGTGTAGGAGGTAATCCTTCATTTCTTTGTATTTAATCTCAACTATGGTTCACATTCAGGTAATTCAGATGTTTTCTTATCTAGGAATGCTTAGATGGAGTCTTTCTTGATCTTCAGTGTCTTCTCCACAGTCTGCGGATGTTCTTCATATGACTGCAGCAATGTGGATCTTCGAACATCTACATTTATGGTAGGTACAAAACTGTACTTTTTGTATTTTTTGGCAGTATTGGTCAGCATGACCTGAAACCCAACTGCTCATCTTCCATCTTACTTTCTACTACTCTTCTTTTTCTTTTATCAGTCACTCTATCTAGCACTTCCTTGCAGTGCAACATGATTTTGATAATACTGCCATAGTGGCCAGAGTTGAGTATCCCTTTTGGTCTTGTACAGTGGCATTAGAATGTTTATTCTACAGTTATTTTGAGAACACTTCTCCTTCCATACTATGATGGGTGGTCTCAGAAGCTATTTCTCCCCAATGTAGCCAACCTCTTGCATTACAGGCTGTGCATTCAGTAGTACTGCTTCTATGGGGTTTTCTTTATTTAGAAGCTCCTTGCTTATGTTATGGATATCCTGTGGACTGATGAACAGATTATTGATGGTGTTCCTTATGAATGATGTTTGACTGTCTTGTTTCCCTTTATGTCATTGTCTCTTATCTTGATAGAGCGTCTTTGTGCTGTCTGTTAAGTCACTTTCAGTAAGCTGGTAGAAGTTCGCTGTTCTGTTGTTGTTTGCCATTGTGAGCTCTCTCTTAGTCTTTTTGTTAGCCAACCTTTATTTATCCTTAGCCTGGTCCATATTTTGTGTCTCCAGTTTGAGGATTCCATTTGATGAGTATTGGTTGTTGTAATATACCTGAAAAGCCATGTTAGTAAGGTAGTCTTGCAACTAATTAATATTATTTTTCTACAGTTACATTTTTGTTTTAGATTTTTATTTAATAAAAGGTTATGAGTTACTATTTTCAAGACACAATTCATGTCTACAAATGCACTCCCGGGTAATAAGTCCCTCATTCCTCTTACAGTAGGTGGTATCTATAGCAATAATCAGTGCTGCTGTTGTACTGAAGGCATTGCAGAAGCCATGCTGTCAGACAATAAATCATATTTGTTAATGTGTTTGTTTGCAGTCATGCTTCTTAAATATTTTCTCTATTGGGCTGAGATTAAAAATGTATCTATAGTCTTTTAAATGAGTTGATGATGGTGCCTTGGAGAGAGGGATAAAGATAACATGTTTAAATAATAGTGGTACAATTCCTGTTATAAGCATGATATTGAATATGCATGTATGTTACTCGTATTGCAAATTTTTCAGGTGGTCCATTAAGGAAAGTTGATTGTAATATAATTTAGTAGATTAAGGATTTAAGTTGTATAGTAGTTATTATTATTATTAACATTTGTTGACCGGGAATATCCGACTAGGTTCCACAGATCCTGTTTTCAGCGGAGGCCCGGGGAGAAATGCTCCAGAAGAATGTCTTTAGAATGTTAGTCAGTTTTTTTTTACTTTCACTTGTGGTGATTTTAGTTAAGTAGAAAGTTGCAAAATATTGTGCTGGTGGGTACAACTGATCAGTGGTACTGTTAGATGTGTTGTATGAGGTGGGATAAAATTGGCCAATTATTGATTAGATGAATTGAGAAATGATTTGAATTATTTTGCAACATTAGTTCTGGAGTTTGAAGTACTGGAGGGGTGATAAGTGAGGGATTAGCTGTTTTCCTGATGTTTTATTTTCAGTATAGTTTGTGTTTGCTAGTTGTAGGGAGCTGTTTTTCCGTTAAGTATTGGGCTTTTCATGAATTTGTAGCTATTGTAGTTTCCATTCTAAAGTTAGGTAGGTTTGGTGAAGATTTTCATTCTTTGGGTTTTGTTTCCAGCCATTCCAGGCTGCATCCATACTTTCATCATATTTATGAGGTCGTTGTTCAGTTGGGGCACAGCTGGCCCTTGAACCGCCTTTGTGTGATGAGGAAGAGGACATCTTGTATAGAGGATAAGGTGTAGTGGAAGTCAAGTACTTGGGTTGGATCAGCAGTAGTGTATAATGGTTTCCAGTTATAGCATCTAAAATAACATTAAGATAGCTAAGTTTCTGCTTAGGAAAGGTGTCAAACCTCTACTACTTAATGAAGTATTTTTACATTTTAAAAGACCAATATGATGTAAGAGGGCAGTGATTTAGTCATATTTGAAGTCTGGTACATTTATGTGTAAGATTAGTAATCATTAATTCAAGAGCAGAGTCATTGTTTGTTTGTGGGTTTGGCCTCCTTGAGACTTTAACCATTTGTTCAGGATGGTAGTATGTTTATGTAACTGGCTAGCATCTAGGCCTTTTACATTAACAATAAAGTCACTAAATATGATTTTGGGGGGGGAGGGACATGGAAATATTTGTTAAATGGTATTTTTTATTTTTGTTGGTGATGACGACCATGTTATTATCCAGCTTAAGTGTAGGTAGGACCACCAAATCCTTTTCCTCCTCTTACATGGTTGCTTTTAGTCACAAGGCATTCACATTATTGATGAATCACTCCTACCAAATGTAATAATCTTGTACTTTTTATGTTCATTTAAAATAACCACCTCTCCATCTACCCTGCAAGCTGTCCCAGGGCCCCCTGGAGACTAGTCTTTCACCTTTTACAACTGCATCAGTTTTAGTGTCACTAGCATGCAGCTTGGTCTTGTTGTTTAACTGTAGTATGCGATCTCTGTCCGACTGTCAGGAAGATTAAACAGGGCCACTAACAAGACTGAACCTTTGTGATACTCCACTTCGGGAGGTTTCATCCCAGTCTATTACTGACACTTCCTGCTCATTCACCCTGTGTCCCCCATCCTTTTCCTCAATGCAGCTTTCTGTGAAGTATGATGCCATACTTCTTGCTGAATTACAAATACTGTGTATATACAGAGTTCCCTTCTCTACATTATTGATCTAGTTGTAGAACTGGCTGTTTTAATTCCAAGACCCAATATAGGAAGTCCCTGAATTTTGAAAAACAAAACATACAGGGCAAATAGTCAATGTTGACATTTGCTATTTTCATTTAAAGTTGCGCGCCCCACATCCTTGCTACTTAAATATATTCATTTTTTAAACTGCCGTACCATGGAGAAAAGGGTAGTCACCGCTTTCTCACATTCTATCTTGGAATTCAATGACTTGCAATTGCAAGTCTCAGTCTTTAAAAGTGTTATGTGTAGAACCAGGTCAAACTGGACTGGTAAGATATTAACTACAATAATTCATGCTGCTTGCCATCTGCAAATCTGAAAGAGAGTTAACACATATGAAATCCACTATTCTGGCTTGCAGCATCTTTTAGACAGGCTGTATGCACATGTGTAGCTCAAATAAGCATGTTTTCAGTTAACATATTACCATACCCTGGTCACTCATTATTTCTGGGACTAACACAATGGGATTAAATGCTAAACTGCTTTCTAAATCCATGCTTATTTATGTTCTGCTGCAGGCAGTATTGGTTGCTGTGAACAAGCTTGGAACCCTTGACAGGAAGAACAAAAAGCTTATTGCATTGTTAGCTGCAGGTCTGGTTGCATCATTGTCCCTTCCCTGCTGATACACCAGCTTAAATGTTATAAACTACACATCCACTTTAAGCCAAAGTACAACCTTTTACACTAAATGTAAGAGTACAGTATTAACATTACTTAGAACAGTAGTAAATTGGAACTTTACTTTTACATAAATATACTTCACAGTTCACCCTTAACATTTCTCCAGATGTCCACAGTGGATTATGGTCTTCTCAGCAATCCCTCCCCTGACAGCTTTTAGGTGTAGAGAAATAAGTGTCAGCTGTGACTGATATGACCCAGATTTGATTAAGCAACTTAAGAACTGGAGTAGCCAGCTGGGGAGGGTGAAAGTAAGATGTCAACTGCTCAGTCAAGCTTATAGATGGAAGCAACTCAGTCCACTGCAGGACTGGTATCCTGCAGTGGTTGATTGTCACAGTAAGGCACCAGGAAAGACCAGGTTGAGTGCCTGCCAAATAGCTTGATCACAGACTGTCGCCAGAAATGTACACGTGACTTGGTGTCAGCATTGCTGAATTCACTCCTGCCAGGGCTGTAGTGGGGGAAACGCATATTACATGGAAAGAGTTCCTTTCTCTTCTTTTAGGTCATCTGTGAATAATTAGTGTTTTCTTTCATTTCTTTAGAAATGTGTGATGCAACATTCGTTCCAGTATATTCTGTGGCACAAAATCTAAAACTGCATGACTTTCAAAATAAGCTTTTAAGACCATCACTTTCTGACATCTGCTGGTCTTCCATCTTTTTTTATTCAAACAGTAGATGTTATGTAGTCCAATCTCACCTACATTCTTACCCGTGGGTTCGGAGCCGAATATCTGCTCCGACTCGGCCAAACTTTTCTAGCTTGAAGTCTTCTATTGGCTGGGCTAAGCAGGTATCCCATACTGCAGTGCTCCATATCCCAGATCTTGTTTGCCGCTCGTGTAGCTCGGACGTGGTCTCGCTCTTGGCTGTGGCTAAGTACCCTTTTTTCTTGTTCTTGAGAAAAATTATTATAAACAAAAAGCTATTTTCATAGCTATTGTCTATTTAGTGTTGCTTTTGGTTTCGGTAGTGTGCTTGTGATTTGTGGTATCCTGCTAACTGTTCCTTCGGGCTAGGCCCGTTTCAGTTAGAGGACCAAGTCCTCTTGTCCTGTGTGTTCACTCTAAACAGTTTAAGTTAGAGGTTTGGTTTCGGTTCCCTTGCTATTCATGGTCATTAACCATTTTAATTAGAGGTTTTGACCTGTTTTGTCTCAGTGTGTGTTCCCCAGTGTGTATGTGTGCTGTTACAGTTCATAACCTGTTCCCGCGTTTTTGTGGTGTTGCGCGTCTGTGTATTTTCTTGTCAGACAGTTGCTTGGGTTGTGTTGGTCTGGTGATTGTTCAGAAATGTCCAAGGATTCCAAGGAACACAAACCTTCGGGTTTTAAAAAGTGCTCTAAATGCGATTACAAGATGTCCATCACCGATGGGCATTCAATTTGTGTTTATTGCGTGGGAGCCATCCATCTGCAGGAGTCCTGCAGCTTTTGCCATGCTTTCAGTCACAGAGTGCTCCAAGTGAGAAAGAATAAGCTGATATTAAAGGGACTCTTGAAATCATCTTTCGAAGAGGCCATGGATTCTTCTCCCAGTGCTAAGTCTAAGTCATCTAAGTCAAAAAAGAGATCTCCGGCTCAGTCAGCTTCCTCGGAGCCTCCGGAGAAAGTCACAAAACTTGCTTCGACCTCTTCGGCTTCACTGTCCTCAGGGCCGCAGGAAGTGTCGGTGTTGATGGAACCGGCGTCGGCTCCAATTATATTGGAGCCTCTTCGGAGCCGATCACCCAGTCTTAGACCAGTTTCTCCTGAGAGGAGATCTCGATCTCCCTCCCTGTCCTCCAAATCCTCCAGGACTCTTTCGGATGTGGATGTTGATAGGGTAGTCTAGAGGCTCCTCCAGTCACCGGTTTTGGCAAAATTGTTTTCGGCTCCGGCCCAGTCGGCTCCGGAGCCCATCCCGACCCCATCTTCGATCATTCCTCCTCCGAGCGCATCTCTGTCTTCGGAGCCAGAGTGTTCTGCGCTATGTGATGTTCCTAGGTCGGTTCCGATGGCCCCTCCGTGCCTATCGGTACCGACCCCTTGTCGGCTCTGTCCACAGGGTTCGGGACTCTGTATTCTTCAGTCGGGCCCGAGGAGGACATCTCGGGACATATTTCGGTTCCGAGTCTCCTGCTCGGTGCCTCGGCTCGAGGAACTCCGACTCCTGTCATGATCTCTGAGGCTTGCCGGTCCTCAGACTTGGGGGGGGGGGGGCCTGCCTTCAAGGCCATGCGGACTGCACTGGCCAGATCGTCAGCTACATCAGGCGGGTCGGTCATTCTGTCCCCCACCACTCCGGTGAGAGCCTCTGATGACCACCTATCCATAGACAGCAAAGCACCAAGGCCTAGGGATACCCCCACGAGTGGTCCCCAACTTTCTGAGGGCCCTTCAGAGTTCGTGCCTGAAGACCCCCCCTAGAAAGAAAACGTGCAAGAGGAAGCACATAGAATCCCAGGATGAGTCTCTCACCTCTGATACTGACCTCGTGGAATCAGAGGGGTCCCCCAAGTCATCCTCTGATGATGTTTCCTTTTCCGATATCCTGGAGATATCGAAACAAAGAGGTGACTGGCCATCCAAAGCCCCCTCTGAGGAGGAGTCTGTCTTCCTTAAGGCCTTTGGTGCTCAGCCCTCCACCTCCTGGGTGTCCCTACCCTTCGACGAGCTCCTAGATTTGATTTGTCGGAGGGTGTGGGAAAACCCTGATTCTGTGGAACCTGTACCCAGGCGCCCCAACAAATTTCTTTCTGCTCCCCCGGGTAAGGAGTTTTTGTTCAAAGGAGTCCCTGTGGATGCCATGGTGGTGGCGGCGGCCACTCAGAAGGAAGTAGCAGAGACTTCTTCCTCCATCCATCCTCCTAACAAGGAGTCTAGGACCATGGACCGGTACGGGAAGCGTACCCTTTCATCAGCAACCTTTACCTTACGATCGCTGAACTACCTGTCTCATTTTACTCTGCTCCAGAGAGATCTCCTCAAGGAGTTAGGAGATACTCTTGCGGGTAACGTTCCTGAGGCGGTGGCCCAGACTGTTAACGCCCAGGTGTCTACCCTCAACTCCATCATCAACTCTTCCATGCGGCTCATTTCATATGCAGCCGATGGAGCGAGTAGGGCAGCAAGCTCAGGATTCGCCCTTAGAAGGCAAGCCTGGTTGCGTCTTTGTCATTTCGTGGAGGCCTTCAAGTCTTCTTTCACTGACGCCCCCTTTGATGGTTCCTCTTTGTTCGGAACCAAAGTGAAAGACACCCTCACCAGGTGCGAGCAAGAGGGAAAGACCCTGTCTGCTGTAGGGGTCCATTTTTCCCTTCCCTCTAGGCCTTACCCCAAAGCCCAGCGGGGTGGGAAGATGTGGTTCAAAAAATCACAGAGTTTTTTTTCCTGCCGCACAAGGTGAGTCCCCCTCCAGAGGCAGAGGGGGGAAGTTATTCAAGGAGACACCGTCCTAGAGGCAGAGGGGGCCCCCGCAATTCGGGAGACCGTGATTCCTTTATGGCTCTCCCTACTCTCTTTCCTGAGGGAATGCCCGACTGTGCTTATCCGGAGCCAGTCGGGGGTCGAATTTCGTTCTTTCCGGAAGCCTGGAAAAGAATCACCCAGGACCAATGAGTATTACGAATAATTTCCGGAGGTTATACCATTCCGTTTGTCAGACCCCCTTCAGTCAGAAAAATCCCGGATGTTCCACCCAGTCAAAGAGATCAAGCAGCCTCAGAGGTTTCAAAGCTGCTAGAAAAAGGAGCCATCCAGCATGTCCCCTCAGACCAAGTCGAATCAGGGACTTACTCAAGATTCTTTTTGGTGCCGAAAAGAACAGGGGACCTGACTCCCATATTAGATCTCAACCGACTGAACAACTATGTACAGAAGTCCAAGTTCCATATGGTCACACTACAATCGATTCTCCCATTGTTGGGAGAGAAGGTATGGATGTGCTCCATCGACCACATGGATGCTTACTACCATGTCAAAATGGAGAGGACATCCAGGAGTCACCTACGCTTCTGGCTGGGAGCCAGTCATTTCCAGTTTCGAGCCCTGCCCTTTGGTATCACCACAGCCCCCAGGGTGTTCACCAAGTGTATGGCGGTGATGACTGCTCACTTGAGACGGCAAGGATTCCAAATGTTTCCGTATCTGGACGACTGGCTCCTTAACGCCCCCACCAGGCATCTGCTAATCCAAACCAGGGACATTACCATCACTCTCTGTCAACAGTTGGGCATAACACGAAATTGGGAAAAATCTGCCTTGTTGCCCTCACAGCGTGTCACCTTTATAGGCGCAGAATTAGACACCATTCAAATGTGAGCATTTTTACCGCAGGAAAGGATCAAAGTCTTACAGCAACAGATAATGCTTTGATGCCCCTGAGGAAAGCAAAGGCAAGATGGGTTCGCCAACTCCTGGGGACCATGGCAGCAACAATTATGTTGGTCCCTCTAGCAAGGTTGCACATGAGACTTCTTCAATGGTCTCTCCAAAAATTTCCACTTTCTCACCCCATTTTGCTCATGGACAGATGCAAACAGGACCTCAGTTGGTGGCTTTGCACCAACAATCTGGATAGGGGAAAACACTTTGTTCCACCCATCCCGGTTGCCACAGTGACCACGGACACCTCCCAGATGGGGTGGGGGGGCATTATCTTGAGAGGACATTGCAAGGCACGTGGCAAGATCATGAGATACATCTGCATATGAACGTCCTAGAGATGAGAGCAGTGCTACTTGCGTTGCAGGCACTTCAGAGCTTGCTGCCTCTAGGGACGATTGCAATACACTCGGACAACATGTCAGTAGTGTGGTATCTGAACAAGCAAGGGGGAACCAGATCTTACCCCCTGTGCAGTGAGGCCATGAGAGTGTGGCAGTGGGCAATATCTTCCCAACGGTTTCTGGTGGCAACGCACATTCCAGGGAAGTCCAACCTGATAGCGGACAGGCTAAGCAGAGCTATTCTGATGCCTTATGAGTGGTCCTTGAATCGTCTAGTTGCAGAACAAATCTTCAGCAGATGGGGGTCAGCATTGCTGTGACCTTTTCGTCAGCCGCCACAATGCAAAATGCAACAGCTACTTCACGCTGATCCCCCCCACAGCGGGAGTCACCCAGGGATGCTCTAGTTCACGATTGGCCCTCCGGTCTACTTTATGCTTTCCCCTCCATTTCCCTTGTTGTCAAAAGTGATTCAGAAAGCCCAATCCTTGGTTAGCAGAATTATTCTGATTGCTCCACACTGGCCTCGCCAAGTCTGATTCCCCTTTCTCCAACCCTACATTGTGGACACTCCTTGGATTCTGGACCCACAACCAGATTTACTGACACATATGTCGGGACAGTTCCACCCCTCTCTGATGACCCTCCGGTTGACAGCCTGGCTACTCCACTTCCATCGTTAGTTAGCCTTCATCACTTTTCACTGGAGGTAGTTCACATTTTATCTTCCTCTCATAAGCCCTCTACTAAGATTTATTATGCAAATGGAAGAGGTTTTCTATTTGGGCGCATACCTAAGGAATTGATCCTTACACAGCTCCAATTGCTTCAGTCTTGGAGATTTTGTCTATGCTTTTCCATCTGGGTTCTGCTCCAGCTACCATAAAAGTTCAATTGGCAGAGATTTCTAATTTTCATGTCGCTAATGAGCCTAGTCTGATGGCTCACAGACTCTGTAAAGCTTTCCTCAAGGGTACTCTATTACTCCGCCCTCCGGTCTCCGAACCTATCATGCTCTGGGATCTGAATTTTGTTCTACAAGCCCTTACTTCGCCACCTTTCGAGCCTGCGGCTACCTGTGATTTTAAATTTTTGACCTGGAAAACAGCCTTCCTAATAGCAATCACTTTGGCCAGGCGAGTTTCAGAAATTCAAGCCCTTTCTGTCAAACCCCCATACTTGATCTTCCATAAGGACAGGGTTTCTCTTAGACCAAACCCTTCTTTTCTTCCTAAAGTGGCTTCAGTATCTAATATTAATCAATCTATTGAGTTGCCCATATTCTTTCCTCATTTTTCAAACAAGGCAGAATTTAAATTTCATCAATTGGATGTACACAGACCATTCCGTTTCTATCTGCACCGGACAAAAGATATCCAAAAGTCTGATCAACTATTTGTCTCCTTTTCGGAAAACAAAATTGGGTCCCCTGTCTCACAAATCACCCTTTCCAGATGGATATCCAGTTACATCTCTTTCACCTACTCCGCAGGAGGAAAAGACCTGCCGTTTCCGGTCAAGGCTCACTCTACTCGGGCTGTTTCTACATCCACAGCCTATCAAGCCAGATTGTTGATGGATGATGTATGTGCTGTAGCTACTTGGGCTTCTCCTCACACATTTGTTACTCATTACAAATTGGATGTGGTATCTAGGGGAAGGTCTTCCTTTGGTTCCACAGTACTCAGGGGTATTTTCCTATGAGCCACCCAGGATGTAGGTGCTAGGGACGCTGTCCCACGGGTAAGAATGTAGGCGAAATTGGACTACGTAACATCAAGAAGTTATGTACTCACCATAACGTTCGATGTATGTAGTCCATCTCGCCTCACATTCTTACTTACCCTCCCGCCTTCCCCCTTCCTGGAGGATCTGGAGGTTGGGTTTTTTCTATTTACAGAGTTCCCTTTACTCTTAGCTTATTCTTTTAACCTGGATGTTATGTATGCATGGGGTATGAATGAATGTTCGCAGCAAACTAGATCTGGGGATATGGAGCAGTGCAGCATGGGATACCTTCTTAGCCCAGCCAATAGAAGACTTTGAGCTAGAAGACTTTGAGCTAGAAAAGTTTGGCCGAGTTGGAGCCGATATCTGGCTCCGAACCCACGGGTAAGAATGTGAGGCGAGATGGACTACATACATGGTGAGTGCATAACTTCTTGTTTTCCTACCCACTCCAGTCCACACAGTTCTATAATTTAGTTTGTTCTGTTTGCTTCTCAGAGGCTGAGCTGCAATTCAGATGCATATTTATATGTCAGTTTAGTTAGCCAGTCATATAAATCACTTACCTGTGTTTTCTCAATTTTAAACTTGTTTTTGATCACTCTGTTAGAGCTTCCGTGTTATTTATCATGTTTTATCAGTTTATTCAGCAGCATGTCCAGCATACAGACTTGTGCAAATTAAGTGGACCAAGTGGTGCTATAGTTGACATTTCTTAGTAAACATTTTAAGGAAGTAATGGTAGTGAACCTTAGACTTGGATAAAAACCTGTGTCCAACCAAAAGTCTTTTTGGGATTTCCATGCATTGCCCTGTCATTTAAATGTCACATGGTAGAAGTCTGGGCAGTAGAATGCTAAATAATTACATTTATTTTTCTGTTTTCCCCTTTAGAAATCAACTGTGCAAGTCAAAACGTTACTGTAAAGATGTCTCCTCTTTTAAGGACAAACTCTATGACATGATGGAGAGATTGGTGAAAAGGGCCCGCAAGCAGACCGACTCTTCTGTTGCCCTTTATTGTTTCAGGTACGTTTCATCTCATTGCTTAAATGGATTGCTTTATTGTAAATTAGTTACAAAATTCTAACTGTTGGGAGCACACTCGACTGCTGTACAAGTTCATTAAAATTCATTTTTTTATATGTCTGTTTAAGGAATATGCTGACAGATATTGTAGGACAGTTTATTTCAAAATAAATTTCAGTTTGCAAGCAGTGCTTTGCAAAGGCATCTTAATCTGTGTGTCAGGTTTGGTCACAGAGGTACCTTAAATCAGCTAGCTTAGAGACCCTGTTCCTTCCTCTGCTTAGGCAGTCAAGTCTGGAAAGACTTCATATTTCTCACCAAGTGTAGCTTTCTTGGGCAAATAGCCACAGCCTTAACTTTCTTCTTTATAGTATTCAGCAATTAACTGGTAGCACAAAGTGGCTAAAGTTCCACTTTCCAAATCTTATCCTCTTGTACAGGAAGGAATTGACAGTATCTTGGTAATCTGTGAGTAATTTGTAATTTCAACGATGCTGTGTTTATATTTACTGCCTTAACGTTGCCTAGTGTAGTTTTGTGTGGATAGCAATATGTGCTCACACATGGTGCACAGATGTTAAACTGCATCCTTGATCTTGATGTAGTCTTAGGTAGCATCTGGCCTCTCCTCTGTCTGCAAGGAGTTAATAGATGGGTACCAGGCAGTTTGCTTGTTTTATTTAAATATATTTACTTGGATAACTATAAGTACAGAATCCTCACAGGCTTTATTTCAGACTTAACCCTGTTACAGATAAAGCAGTACTGAAATACAGCTATTTTTATGTATAAGATATAGGATGCCTTACAGAAGGATGTAAATCACACATAGTTAATATATTTTGCAAAGACAAAAACACCGTACATTATATACACACGAGCATCACGCACAAATATGCACACTTTAATTAGGTCATAATGAATCATTTATTTCTTAATCATTATTGCCAGACCCCTTTTACTATTTGATTTTGAGATACTACTCAAGTGTGTTAGGTGGAGAGAAACAATGGAGTAATGTTTGTAGAAGGTGTAATTTAATTGGGTGTATGAGGGTTAGGGAAACAGTGTCACTCTGAACATTTTGTTTGGATGTTTGTCATTTGGTTCTAAACGATTACACTAGGAAACCTGTCAGGTTGTGGAAAAATTCTCCATATCCATGATTTAGATCGAATTTTGAACAGGAATGATGGCCGGCTGCATTTTATTGTAGTCCCCCTAGTAATAGTTTACCATCAAAGTGATAGCAGAGATTACATGGCAGTTGCCCTACTATCTAGATGGAGGAAGTTTCTAGTTTAAGTAATTAGAATAAAAAGAAGCAGAACAGACTGATCTGCATTTTCCTTAGCAAGTAGCCATTTTGATTTTTAGGGGGCTAAGTAGGGGTGTTCATAATGAGGAGTTGTGGTAATAAATCAGCAGACCTTATTTGCTGCTGTTTGTAAGGAAGACTGGTTTCTCTGGGTATGGGGTAGTAAAAGGAAGTCCAGAGTCTAGATGTTCCAAAAATGTAGCTTCATCTTTCATTGCTTTCCCTTGGGGGGGGGGGGGGGGGTAATTTGGAGATTTTCTAAAACCAAAAGAGAACTGAATTTTGTTTTGATTATTTCAGTAGAGTAGTCCAAGGCTAGGAAATGGTCCTACCAAAGGACAAGGTATTTTAAAAGTGAGATGCATTCAGGCTTAGTCCCTCTGGGGTTGATGATAGCTTACTGGGGTGGAACATGTTTGAGTTGAGATTTTATCAGGGTTGTGTAGCAGACTGTTCTTGCAAGCCAGCTAGATAATTTGTTGAAGACCTGCATTGCTTTTTGATGGTGATTTTCAATTATGCTGAGTTGTAGATGACTATGCAGTCTGCATACAGAAGAATGTTTAGGTTTTGAAGAGTGGCAGCAGTTAATGCATATTTAGAAGAGGGACTAGGACTGAGCTACAGTCCTGAACAAGTGGAACAGACTGACGGCGAGTAGCCAGTTTGGCTGTGAAGGTTCTGTTTAGAAGGAAGTTTGGAAACCAAAATACTACCTTTTTACTGAACGCTAAACAGTAGTGTAGCTAGGAATAAATTGTGGCTCACAAAGTCAAAAGCCAGGATGAGATCTATAAAAGCAGACTTTGCTAACATGCCTTAGTGGGTACATTTAAAAATGCCATCAGTCAGTCTAATGTGTTGTTAAATGTTTTTTCTTGCTCAAATTAAGTAACTTTAAAACGAACCTTCTCAGCCTTGCATTGCAGTAATAGGAACCTCTAGCAGAGTTACTTATTTCTGTAACCATTACCCTCTGAGGAAGGAGTGTTGGCTAGGTGCTCAATCCTACCTCCCTCCAGATGGTCTTTGGTCATCTGCTCACCCCCTTAATATTTCTAAATAGATTCTACTCATCTCATCCCAGTTTAGTATATTTAGATTCTTTGCCAGTAATCATCTGACTTATGTTCATATTAATTATCCCTCCAGTTGTAATAGTTTATATAATGTTTTTCTTCCAACCACCTTCTGTTAAAGCCCTCAGTCAGTTTACAGGCAGACATGTATGACCTGCTGCCTATAAACACTGTAATGCTGACACATCTTTGTTTCCTCTGACACTCTCACACCCTACCCTTATTAACCTGCAACAAAGTCTCGCCATTAACCATCAGAATCTCATTTTGCATGATGTTGCATTATAAATACTTGTCTTCTAGTAACTTATAGTTTATAATTCATGTAACCTAGATACTAACAGCAAGGTCAGGTTCTGCTGTGGTTGCCTCCATAATATCTGGGGTTTTCTTTCCTGTGTTTTTAAACATATTTATTAAATTATCACTTAAGACGTAGGCACATGTACTTTAACAGAAAAGAAAGCAAACCACATTAACATGTTTCATTGGGTCTATATTATATAATCAACGTTTTATAACTTCGAATACCATATGGTCGATACCAAAGGGTCGAAGTTATAAAACTTCGAATATATATATATATAAAAAAAAAATAAAATAAAAGAAGAAACCCAAAACTAAGGGTTGTAGGCAGGGGGGCAAGCCCCCCCTGCAACCCCCCACACCCCCCGCTCTTTAAATATACTAACTCCGAGACTGGACTATAATGTGGTAAAGGGAATATTTCCTTTTACTGCGATCTCAGAGTTGGTATATTTAAAGAGCTGTAGTGCAGGACTTTTTTTTTAATGTTCGAAGTTTTATAACTTTGACCATGTGGTGTCGATCATATGGTATTCGAAGTTATAAAACTTTGTTCATGTAATATAGATCCTTTTCATTTACACACATTATACATTAATTATGTTTCTTTTAACAGTTGTCACTCTAGCATTATGTAAATTACTCAGTTCATGCCTTTCTGTAGACCTCACTCCTCCTCCTGAACATTATTTTTCTATGTATTAATCACACATATTCTGTTTATTTCTATGTAATTTGCTCATTCCCTTTTCTAAAGATCCCACCCCCAATTCTTTTATCTCTTTTGCAATATTCAGTACTTCAGTCACAGTTGGTTTAGATTTTGATTTCCATTTTGTAGTGATGTGTTTTTTGGCAACTTGGGAAATCATTACTATGTCTAGGCAGATGGCAATCCAAATCCTGCATTATAGCTCAAAATAATAATTTTCTTAGTTACAACTGTTTGCTACCCCCCTCCCCCATTTCTCACAGGGTACTCAGTAGGGTTTTTATTTTAATCTGTGAACTTGTTGCACTCCAGAAAATAAAAAATGTTCCCAGTTATCTCTCTCTTCCATCACACTTCTAGCCTGTGCTGTCTACCTGAGGAAGTTTTTTTTTTTTCTGAAATCTGCTTAGGCTATAAAAATACCTATGCAAACACTTCCAAGCAAAAATCCTAAACCTTCTGGACTATGTTGCATTATTGGGATCAATAGAGATATCCTCCCATTGTTCCTTAAATTGCTTTTCCAGTCTCATTTTCTAGTCTTTTCTGACCTTCCCGATTGAGTTTTTTCTATAGTTATCATGCAATATTTTATATGTTTTACCAATTATTATCCCTTTTAACAGCTCTCTTTCATTCAACACTTGAATAAAAACTCAGTTGATCTTTCACTTAAAACTCCTCTATCCCATACCAGGGATTGATATACTGTGATATCAATCCCTGGTATGGGATACAGTCTATAATCTGCAGTGTAAACTTACACCTGGCTTTGTCCCATTCTCTTGCTTTTCCCTCTCTAGTTGTTTGCTCCAAATACTTGGGTCCCTTTGTCAATTTCCTCTAGTAAATTCCGACTTCCTCTTGCCTACTTTCTATACTCTTACTTGCAGTCAACACTGTTGGCAGGATCACCTTTCTGCATTCCTGAGATGGCTTAGATGTTCTTCGTGTTTCACTTTTGCCGTCCTAACTTATGAGATACCACACTGGGGTTTTCACTCTTTTTGTGTAGCTTGTTTAGACTCAAAACATGACGTACCTAACTGTTGGTTCTGTGCTCACTTGTACAGTAGGATGATCAGTTTTAGGGCTGAGATTTTAGATAAGTATCTTCGGTCGTTGGGGCCTTCTCAAACCATGTCCATTGTTGGTTGAAGTTGATCTCCCTAGACACGAGAAGGAAAAGCATCTGAAGCATAGGGTACTGAGTGGTACTCACTCGCCATTCACCAGTCCACCCAGGCTTATCAAAGAAAGTGAGACAATTTTCCAGTCCCTTCCAATGACCAAGGTTGTGGCACAGATCTCTGTAGGGACCCATTTGGAGTCTGGTATGCTGCTGGTTCTCTCTTCTTTTGCACAAACTGAAGGACTTAAATCGTCGGTTGGGACCAGAACAGTTTTGCTGGCTGTGGCTTCCAACAGCTGTTTTCCATCTGTCGAAGAAGAGACCAGAGTCCCTGATCCTCATGAGATCTCCTCAGTTCACCATTTTCAGGATGCGGCTGCTCGTCCGCATTCTGGCGCTAGTCCAAGACCGGACATAAAAAAGCTGCATACAAACTTGCCCCACCTTAGGCCTACTGGCTACAACTCCAAACTCAGGCCTATCAACAGGACCTGGTTAGGTTGGCTGAGGATTTGATTATTGTAGTCAGATCTAGATGACTTGGCTCCCTGGTTCTGCCCCGAATCTTCTCTTAGTACAAGAGAAAAGGAAATCTCCCCATAGGAGTCTTCGGATTCTTTTGATTCAGAGAATGAGAATGAGGAATCCACCTTTGAGTAAGGTTTGTCTATCGCTTCCTATGGGTATTCAGATTCTGATGACAACCTAGCCTCAGCTTCATCCCCTGAGGGGACTTATCTTTTGATGAGACCATGCACACCCTGCGGAAACACTTCAGATGAGAAGCTCAGGATTACCCTCAGTCAGAGACTAGGGTAAGGGAATTCCTAAATCTTCCTGAACAAAAACGTCTTGCCATTCTTCCAGTCTTAGAGGTAATGAATAATGTCATGTTGGACTCTTCCTTGCAGTCAAGACTCCTTTCCACCTGCACATTGGAAACCAGATGGTTTCTGCATAGTTCTTGAGTTTCATAGGCACCTCTTTAAGAACCCTGTAGAGGATCTGGTGACTCAGAGTCCCAAGGGAACCAAAGTTAGCACTTCAAAATCTCCACTCTCAGTTGGTAAAGAAAGTAGAGCCTTGAACAGATTTGGAAATAAAGTTTAAACCTCTGTTACCATGAATATGAGGGCCCTTAATTGCCAATTGTATACAAGCCTTAACTGCGTAACTCTAAAATATCCATTCAAATTGGGTAATCATAAACCACTGATCTGGTGGTGTCAGTTTTATTTGTTCCTCAGCCTGTGGGTTTGGATCCGATCTTCTGATCCAACCCTCCTGCTTTCCATAGCTTTAAGATCTGCTTCTCCAGCTCCTCCCTTACCCATAATGCCTCATTCCCCTAGAATACCTCAGATCTCAATTGCTGCTCATCATAGACGGACTGGGATTGTGAACCCAACATGTTTTTAGTACAGTAGTTAATGGGCAAGCTATGAGAGTATCATGTTTGTCATGCCAAGAACAAGCCCTGATGTGTGGAATGATTGAAGACTGAATTTAGTAGTAGGGATGCAATCAAGCTGAAAGTGAATATGCCCATAGTAAGGTCTTGCAAGAAAGAGAAGGGAGGGCTAAACTGTACTTCTCTGATGGTAGAAGGGGATGTACAAGCAGGGCAAGACGTGATTTAGGTATCCCCGTGGTCTTGTCCTTTTCTGGTAACATGGGGGTGGTCAGAGCTGTTATACGTAACAACTGGCATATTCTGGGTGTAGATGAGAGGATAATTAGGTTAGTGGGGTCACGGCCTAGATTCGTGTACAAGAATCAGAGAACACTTAAACAATGCCTTTGTTACCCCAGGTCAGCCAGGGCAAGTCATGACGTTGTAGCAGACACACGAAAATGTAACACATGTACTTTTTGTATTCATATAGATGAATCACATTTTTTTAAGCATCCAGGCACTGGTCACTTATGGCAACTTAAGGATAGTGCTGATTGCAGTACTAAGAATGTTATCTATGTGGCACATTACACAACCTGCTTTAGATTCTATGTAGGCAAGACGAATTGTCGATTGAGGTAGCGGATTAGGGACCATATGTATTGCACTAGAAAAGGGTTGGACTATAGTGCACTGCCCAAACACACTATTGAGGATGGACCCAAACATGTTTTTGTCTTTCAAGTACTACAAATATTGGTAAAGAGTTTAAGGTTGGGTGATTTTGTTAACTGAACAGAAACTGTTGAAGTGCAGTGGATCTTGAGGCTGGGTGCTCATGGGGAGTATGGCCTTAATGATTGTGTGTCCATTAAACCAGCATTAAAAAGCAGGAAATTTAAATGAAAAGGAAAACTTTAGCAGGTATGCTGTGTTTTGTTTAGGAGCAATGCTGCTTTAATTTTTAATTGGGTGGTTTTGGAGGGAATTTTACTTGACTTGAATGGATAATTGCTTTTGTACAAGTATATATAAGAGCTTTGCTCTTTTTTGTTCTTTGTCTGATGAAGCAGTGTGCAACACTGCCAAAGCACTTACAACTATTATTTAATAAATCGCCTACTGTTTTTATCATGAAGTTCCTATTGTGGTATATTATCGAGTTTCTGCCTGCTGTTGCAGGGATTACTTTTGGGTTTTGGTATTTATTTTTCACATTTTTCTGTGGACTTTATCACTGGCATTGCGACTGCTTTATGTCCATGATGTTAATCTCTCATGTTGAGGAAGGTACCTGAAGGGCTGCCAGTTCATGCATTACCATAAGGGGTCATGCCTAGATGCGACTTTGTGACTTTGGAACCTTTCAAGGTGTCCTTCATCAATGCTCCTTTTGATGATTCTTCTTTGTTTGGCCTCACAGTTAGACTCTCTTGCATAGTGAGGAAGACGGAAAGGCCTTTTTTTGCTGTCAGGATCTGTTTTTTCTACCCACAATGACCTTTCTCCAGGAACCAGCAGAGTGGTAAAAAGATATGGTTCAAAAAGTCTCAAGGTAATTTTCAGGAATCACTGGGAGATTTTTCCCCCAGAGGCAGAGAGGTGGGAAGTACAATGGTAGGCGCCGGGCATGAGGCAGAGGGGGTCCGCAAAATCAAGAATTTTGAGATTCATTTTCGGACAGATCTTTCTAGTGGTCTTGAGAAGGTTGCCTGACTGTCCTCCTCTGGAGGCAGTTGAGGGGCACTTCTCTTTGCATCCAGATGCCTGGCCAGCCATCACAAAAGATCTTTGGGTACAAAGGATCATATCCAGAGGATAGTTCATCCCATTTTTACAACTCCCTAATGTCCCACCCAATCAGAGGGAAGAAGCAGCACTAGAAATTACAAAGCTGCGAGAAAGAGTCATCCAGAAGGTCCCACCAGACCAAATCGGATCCAGAATCTACTCAAGGTTGTTTTTAGTGCCAAAAAAGACAGGGGACCCAAGGCCAATTTTGGACCCAACATTCCTGAACAAGTCAGTAAAAATTTGAAATTCCAGTGGTCACAGTCTAGTCCATTTTACCACCTACAAAAGGATGATGGGATGTGCTCAGTCGACCTTCAGGATGTGTACTATCATATCAAAATGAACAGGCACTCCAGAAGGTTTCTCTGCTTCTGGCTGGGAGCCTGTTATCAATTCAGAGTACTCCTCTTTGGTCTCACCACAGCCACCAGGGTGTTCATCAAATGTATGGTAGTAGTAGCAGCTCACTTGAGACTACATGGACATAACCAATTGTTTAGCCTACCAAATGGATTCTGGCGATCCCATCACCTCCAACAAATCTTGTCCTCCGAGCATTAGGTTTGATGGCTGCCGCAATAACATTGATTCCTACAGCATGATTGCACATGAGAATTCTGCAGTGGACTCCAGAGGTCCAATGGTCATGTTATAAAGTTATCCTTAGTGTGCAAGGACTCTCTACTATGGTGGCTACATTCAGTAGTAGTCAAACAAGAATGTGCCTTTGTTCCTCCTCCCCCCAACGCCTCCCAGTTGGGGTGGGGGCATTTCCTGGATCCAAGGCACATGGTTGGCACAGGAGACCAATTTGCATATCAGTGTTCTAGGGATGAAAGTGGTGCTTCTAGCATTGGAAGCCCTTCAAAACTTTTCTCCCTCTAGGGACTATTGCAATACAAATGGACAACATGTCAGTAGTTTGGTACAGCAACAAGCAGGGAGGAATCGGATCTTTCCCACTGTGTTGAAAAGCAATGAGGGTTTGGGAATGGACAATTTCTTCCAAGAGCTTTCTAATCGCAATGCACATTCCGGGGAAGTCCATCATCTTAGCGGATAGGCTCAGCAGAGCTATCCTGTTGCCTCATGAGTGGTTTCTAAATCAATCAGTGGCAAACATGATTTTCCACAAGTGGGGTCAACCTTGCTGTGACCTCTTCCCATCCCCTTCCAACAAGAAGTGGAGCAGTTTTTTTTGCCCTCAACCCCTCCACAGGGACAGTTGCTGAGAGGTGCTGTACTTTATGGCTGACCCTCTGGTCTCCTTTATGCTAACCCACCCTTCGCCTCATCCCCAAGTTCCTCCAGAAAGTACAGATGTTGAAGAGCAAGGTGATCCTCATTACTTCCATCTGCCCTCAACAAGTCTGGTTTCCCTTCCTTTTGTTTCATCTGATATGCCTTCCATGGACACTGGAACCAAATCCAGATGATCTATTCCATCCATCAGGGCAGATTCACCCAGATCTTCCAGGACTAAAACTAACCTCATGGTTTCTCCATTTCTGATGATGACTAGAAATACCAGACTTTCCTCCCCTGTTAAGAAGAATCTGATATCCTCACATAAATATTATACTAGGAAAATCTATAAGAGCAAATGGAAAAAGTTATCTATATGGGCTCAGCAATAAAACTTAGACCCCTTCACAACTCCTATCTTGGCAGTTTTAGATTTTCTTGCATCAATTTTCCAAGATGGAGCAAGTTTTTCTACTGTTAAAGTGCATCTGGCAGCCATCTTGAATTTTCTTATTGGAGAAAAATCATCATCACTTGCTTCATCCAAATTGTGTAAGGCTTTTCTTAGGGATAGCTTCTTATTGACACCCCCCTGTAAAAGATCCCACTCCTCCTTGGGACTTGACCATGATCTTACAAGCTCTTGTTCATCCGCCTTTTGAACCCTCAGCCAGGGTTGATTTAAAATCTTTCTTAGAAGGCTGCATTTTTGGCAGCTATTACTTCAGCTAGAAGAGTATCTGAATTGCAGGCACCATCATTCAAACCACCATACCTGATTTTTCATAAAGATAAAGTGACCTTGCATATCAATTCTTTCTTCTTACCCAAAGTTGCTTCTGAAAACAATATCAGTCATGTCATCAACCTACCAGTATTCTTTCCGAATTTCCAAAAGAAAAGCGAGTACATTCTTCATCTTCTAGATGTTCATAGACAATTGCATTTTTATGAAGACAGGACGAATCCTTTCAAAAATCAGATCAGTTTTTGTCTCCTTCTTTAATGTTAGAAGGGGAAGGCCAGTTTCCAAAACTACACTAGCTAAATGGATAGCAGACCATATGTCTTATGTATATTCTTCCAAAGGTATACATTTCCTTAACATTTGAAAGCTCACTCTACCAAATCAATGTCTACATCTTAAGCCTTCTGGTCCAGAGTTTCTGTCGATGACATTTGTGCATCTGCTTTTTGGTCAAATTCTCATACCTTTATTGCACATTACAAGCTGGATGTCATTTCTAGAAACAGAGCTACTTTTGGTTCCTCAGTGCTTCAGAACATCTTTACATGAGGGCCACCTGAGGATATAGTAGCTGGGGACTCTGTACCACAAGTTGAGGAATGAATGAAAATGACATTAGATAAAGACGTTATGTACTCGTCTTCATTTTCCATCTGTGTTGTCCATTTTCATTCTTCCTCAACCCCCATCCTTCCCCCTGTCCATGATTGTGAGAGACCTGATGGATATGCCTATAGTACTGTCTGAGCTCCTGAACTTTATACTATCACTGTCTATCAGTTGTTCATAGTTTATATACAAACTTGATCAGAGGTATTCTGGGGGAATGAGGCATTATGAGAAAGGGAGGAGCTTGAGAATCAGATCCTAGAGCTATGGAAAGTGGCCAAGATGGATCTGAGGATTGGATTCGAACCCACAGGAGGAGGAAGAATGAAAATGGTCAATACAGATGGAACATTATGGTGAGTACATAACTTTTTTTTTCTATATGGAGAATCAACTTATCCCACTTAACCACCACAGAGGCCAAAACAGCTCCCAACAAATTACAGGCTCACCATGAAGTTTGTAACAACCAAAACAAAACAGTTGGCACTGTGGAAGGTAGGTGAATAATCACAAATAACCCAGTTATTAAAAAACAAACTTTAATACAAAACTTCTCAATAAAAATAAATGCTTAACATTATCACTGCATTTTTGTCCTGCACTTAGGACTTCTTCAAATACTGAATTAGCCAACCACACATTAACCCAAACCAGTCATCTAGTTGCATAAGTTACTCAATTAAATATCAAAAACCTTGTTCTAAAACATGGAATAGGTGTGTGTGCGTTTGTATGTATGCATGTATATATACATATATATATATATATATATATATATATATATATATATATATATATATATATATATATATAAATATTTGCATCTAAAACCCAAATCAAAATTGTAATCAGTATGTATTTATACACTTAATACCAGTGATTTACATTTTCAAGTAATGTGTGCTGTTGCGTCCAAACCAGAAGGATGAAAGTACATTTAGTCAACTTTAAAAGATAAAAAAAGGAAAATTTCTCCTAATGTGTAATTTAATCTAAAAAATTATATTAACATAGCAAAACCAAGAAAAGCTACTGTACAACATTACTCTCTAGTGGCAATAAAGAATTAAAACTTTTCCTTTAAAACTTACTAAACCAAAGTAGATAATTTCTATAATTTAATATAAAATTAATTCCCAAGCCTATTATATATTATTATAATGATATATGTTATAAAAAATAAAATAAGAACCCAACCAAAACACAGTAAATAAATATATAAATGTTCTATAGTCTATTTTTATTTATTTACGTTTGTTTACCGGGATATTACAGCTGGACATAGGTCCTTTTTCAGCGGAGGCCCAGGAAGAAAAGCTCCACAGAAGAACAAATGAGCAGCAGAGTACATGAATAACAATTGAATATATACATACAATAGCAAATAATACATACTGCAACAAACATTAGATATACATACAATATGAAACATAGTAATGAACAGATATGCCAATATCTAGCTAGAGGCTAGGAATAAAGGTAGGATGTATATGTGAATGTCTAGCAGCCCAAAGTTTTAAAACTGGAGCTAGAGGAACATTATCATGTAAACTTGTGGGTCTGTTTAGTTCCAAAACTATCAGAAAATTTCCATTTTCATTTCCCATGAACCTCCTCTAATTAAGAAAAAGTGTATATTGCCATTTTACACTCCAATGTGTGTTTGTATAGAGCATTTCCTGTGTCCTTTTTCCTTACATTATAGAGGTGTTCATAAATCCTCTCTCTAAGCTTCCACTCGGTTTTCCCCTCATAAAAAGCATCACATTTTTTACATAAGGCCAGGTATATTAATCCATTGCTGTTGCAATTAGTAAAACTCCTAGCCTGTATGTATGTGTCCCTACTAGAGATGTATACATATGTTCACTGTTACTTATATCGGGACATTGGGCACATGCTCCACACTTAAATGTACCCCATCTTTTTTTCTAGGTCCCTTTTCCTCATGTTTATTAATCTCTAATATGTTTTTAATATTGCAACCTTTCCTAAAGGTGAATTTAATCAGTTGTTTAAATATTTTATCTAATTCAGAGGAACTGGCACACCTATCCCAATTTTTCTTGATCATCTTTTTAATTAAATTTGCATTGGTATTATAATTCATCACAAATGCCCCTTTAAACGCTGAATTGTTCTCTTCCTGTGTCACTTGTGCCAAGATATGGTTCTCTTCAGTCTGTTTTACAATGGCATTTTATCTTGCGTATAATTATAACCTTCTGCTTGAGTTATGCATATAAGCATAACTCTAAAAAATATCCATTCAAATCGGGTAATCCTAAACCACGGTTTTCTATATGGAGAATCAAGTTATCCCACTTAACTCTTGCTCTCTTCACCTCTCAAATACAATCCTTCAGTTCTCTGTTAATTATTATCCACAGTTACTCGTCTGGTTGAAAACTAAAGGGACTAAAAAAAACATTTTCAGTGGTTGTATCTTACTGTTCATATCCATAAACAATTGCTTCCATTTTCAGTTTTTGTTATTATCTTTTGTTTAGTTTCTTCCCACATATCCTTAGCTACCATAACAGAATCCTTTTTAATCCCTTCCCCAAAAAACTTCCTATAAATATTGGTCTTACTGAACTAATTTATTTGCCTTTGCTTTATCTTTATTAATTATATATCCTGAAAAGACTTGAAACTGTCTTGATGTGTTCCACAACAACAAAATATTATTCTTTTCTTGCATTATCAAGTGCAAAATACCATCCGCAAATAAAGCTAACGTTTTTTCATTGCTAATTTTAACACTGAATTTTTGAGTCCCTCATTTTCTTTGCCAGTAGCTCAAATTATAAAGCAAATAACAAAGGGGAAAGAGGTTACCCTACCTGGTGTCTGTGTTCAAACACAGCTTATCAGAAATGAACACTCCCACCCTGCATTATTCTCGTAATTAACCCTATTATTCTGTGAGGAAATGCAAATGTTCCATTGTCCTAGTCATAAAATCCCAGCTAAGTCTACTGAATGTCTTGTCTGTGTCAAAACCCCGCCAGCAATAGCAACATTTTCTTTCATTATGCATCCTTCTGGGTCATCATTGTTCTATTAATGTTGTCAGATGTTTGCTTGCTGTCCACAAAACAATATTGACCCATATCTCTCAATCTAGGCAACACCTTTGCCATTCTCTTAGCTAGTATAGACATAAACACTTTATAATCATGGCTTACAATTGAAATGGATCTATATGATGCTAGGTCTGAAGGGTCTTTACTCTCTCTGGATAATACAGTCACCATAGCCCCTGCCTTTTTCTAAATATTGGTAAACAAAACATTTCAAGATTTTTAACGGTTTCTCCCCTGCTATCTTCCAAGCTTCCATAGAATGCCAGCAGTTCTTGGAGACTTCTCTGTTGATTGATTATACATCACAATTTTTAGATCATGTCTTCCTGTCTTAGCTTTTAATTTTTGAGCCTCATCTTCCTCCACCCTTGGCATAATTATTCTTCCATTGTATTTTAATTTGTTCTTTTTCTTAGTTTCTACATTTACTGCTTTATACAGATTTTTGTAACATTTCTGAACTCTCTCTCATATCTCTGTAGACACTCAGATTAATGTTTTGTCATAGGCTGCTTACATTTGGCAACAACCCTTTCTACTGTGTTGCCTAAATCATTATGCTGCTCTCCATTTTGTTATGGTTATTGTTTGCTTTGCACTTGGTTTGTCATGTTGCTCGTGCATGTGGCAGCTTTGTTTATCACTTGTTTTTTCATGGTCGAGAAATGGAGTTGAAATGCTAAGTTCCCAAATATCCCAGTGAATGATACTGTTTTCCTTTACCTTTACTGTGAAGATTAAAATGTTTGTTCAAGAATTATTTAATTAGTAGAATGAGGTATAGTGAAGTTACAATAATTACTTATTTCTATCTGAATGTTTGCTGTAGTTTGCAAATTGATTGTTACTGTTTCTCTAGAAGTATGCAGAATTTGTTTATTTCTGTTTGCAGTGCATCTCTTTACATCTTCCGAGTTCTGAGAGGAAATATCTCCGAAGTTCCGGTGCCACCTGTTGTACAGTCTAAAAAGAAACATAAAGATGATGAACAGCGAGATGACCAGGAACAGCAGGTTGTTTGATTTTTCTGTATTTTTAGTATAAATGTATGTGCTGTTAAACCTGTGTCAAATGTTGCATTTTAGTTTAGTGGCACATACAACAGAGTAATAGAAAACTGCAGGTATCATACAGTACAGGGAGTACTGTTTATCCTTTGCAAAGTAGTGTGCACATATTGTAGAGGATGTCATCACCAGTTTATTGCTCATTTGTGCCTGTTCATTGTGACTCTTGGAGTAGTGATTGTGACAGTAACTGGGTTTGTAATAATGTCTTAGGTTTGAGACTGTATGCAGAAATAAGTGAGAGTTGCAGTGGTATTAATTTCATACTAGCCCCAGTGTTGGAATTTTTATCCTTGTTCATTATTTAAAGTCTCCAGGTTATATGTACGTGCTCTGTACAAGTCATTTGAGGACTTGCTATGTTTATCCACGTGAACTTATTGTAATGCTGTTTGATTACATCTGGAAATGCTTGCCTGTCCTTTTGTGTTGCATACACATGTTATCTATTTTGAGTATCTTAATAATTTATATATTTGTTTATCAAATTGCAAGCAATTGGTAAATAACCAAGTAAGTGGGCTGCTCAGATGACCATGACCCAGGCCTAAATAGGCTGAGGTACAGTACAAGCATAACAGTTTACAAATGTAGTAAACATTTAGACAGATAATAGTACAGAATCTCACAGCATATTTTTACACCCTTGATATCATATTTATTAATATTTAAATGGATTGCCATTTTATATTGGAAGATATTTGATATTCTTTAGGTAGTTTACATTGGTATTTACATGTTGAAATATCAAAGACTGAGAGTTTACATAATTAACCTTTAAAGTAAATAGATTACTAACTGTCATATCTGAAAGCATGTGCATTTGGTCTAATCAGTTAAGAAAGTAAACAGGAGTATAAAGAGATGGGCATGGCAAAGACAGAGGTGGCGAAGGCTAAGGATAAGGCATATGGAGAGTTGTATGAAAGGTTGGACAATAAGGAGGGAGACAAGGACCTGTACTGATTGGCTAGACAGAGGGACCAAGCTGGGAAAGATGTGTAGCAGGTAAGGGTGATAAAGAATAGTGAGGGAAACGTACTCACAAGTGAGGAGAGTGTGTTGAGCAGATGGAAACAGTACTTTGAGGGGATGATGAATGAAGAGAATGAGAGAGAGAGAAGGTTGGATGATGTGGGGATAGTGAATCAGGAAGTGAAACAGATTAGCAAGGAGGAAGTAAGGACAGCTATGAAGAGGATGAAAAATGGAAAGGCTGTTGGTCCAGATGACATACCAGTGGAAGCATGGACGTGCTTAGGAAAAATGGCAGTGGAGTTTTTAACCAGATTGTTTAATGAAATCTTGGAAAGTCAGAGGATGCCTGAGGAGTGGAGAAAGTGTTTTGGTACCTATGTTTAAAAATAAGGGTGATTTGCAGAGCTGTAGTAACTACAGAGGGATAAAACTGATCAGTCACAGCTTGAAGATATGGGAAAGAGTAGTGGAAGCTAGGTTCAGAAGGGAGGTGATGATTAGTGATCAGCAGTATAGTTTCATGCTGGGAAGGAGCACGACAGGTGCAATGTTTGTTCTCAGAGTGTTGATGGAAAAGTACAGAGAATGTCAGAAGGAGTTGCATTGTGTCTTTTGTGGACTTGGAGAAAGCATATGATAGGGTGCCTAGAGAGAAGTTGTGGTATTGTATGAGGAAGTCAGGAGTGGCAGAGAAGTATGTAAGAGTGGTACAGGATATGTTCAAGGATAGTGTGACAGTGGTGAAGTCTGCAGTGGGAGTGACAGATGTGTTTAAGGTGGAGGTGGGATTACATCAAGGATCAGCTCTAAGCCCTTTCTTATTTGCAATGGTGATGGACAGGTTGACGGACGAGATCAGACAGGAGGCCCCATGGACTATGATGTTTGCAGATGACATTGTGATCTGTAGTGAGAGTAGGGACAAGATTGAGGAGACCCTGGAGAGGTGGAGATATTCTCTAGAGAGGAGAGGGATGAAGGTCAGCAGGACTAAGAATATGTGTGTGAATGAGAGGGAGGATAGAGGAATGGTGAGGATGCAGGGAGTAGAGTTGGCAAAGGTGGATGAGTTTAAGTACTTGGGATCAGGAGTTCAGAGTAATGGTGAGTGTGGAAGAGAGATGAAGAAGAGAGTACAGGTAGGGTGGAATGGGTGGAGAAGTGTGTCAGGAGTGATTTGTGACAGACTGGTACCAGTAAGAGTGAAAGGGAAGGTCTACAAGAGGGTAGTGAGACCAGCTGTGCTGTATGGGTTGGAGACAGTGGCATTGACAAAAAGGCAGGAGTCAGAGCTGGAAGGGGCAGAGTTAAAGATGTTAAGATTTGCACTGGGTCTGACAAGGATGGACAGGATTAGGAATCAGTATATTAGAGGGTCAGCTCAGGTTTGATGGTTTGGAGACAAAGTCAGAGAGGCGAGATTGTGTTGGTTTGGACATATGCTCAGGAGGGATGCTCGGTATATTGGGAAAAGGATGCTAAGGATGGAGCTGCCAGGTAAGAGGAATAGGGGAAAGCCTAAGATAAGGTTTATGGATGTGGTGAGAGAGGACATGCAGGTGGCTGGTGTGACAGAGCAATATGCAGAGGACAGAAAGAAATGGAAACAGATGATTTGCTGTGGCGACTTCTAATGGGAACAACCGAAAGAGAAGAAGTGAGATGTTCTTTTAGTTTGGTCATAAAAGTTTCCAGATTACCTTGCTCTGTCTTACTAGGTAAGTGATTCCAGAAGGAGGGCGTATGGTTGGAGAAGGCTTTTTTCTCCCATTGTAGTTTTGAACCTGGATGTGATGATGGAGGGTGGTAATTGCAGTGTTGTCCCTCCAGTGATAATTGGAGGTCCGATTTAGAGTTTGGAACATAGAGGGAACAGTAGCTCTAGGTGAGTATTTTGAATAGTAAGGCGTCAGAGGAAGGTGGCTCTAGATTTGACTAGCATCCATTTGAAATCACTAGAAGTTTGCAGTGGTGTATACAGAAGTCTGCTAAGAGAACGCATTTACATTGTTGGGAGTTTGTGGGTGTTAGAAGTAGAGTGGAAGGTGAGTCATGAAGTCTGTATTCCAGTTTGGAGATGAGTACATTTTTGGGGTTTCTGGTAGAGAAGGTGAGTTCATCTGTGGAAGAGTTTTAGTTGGGTGAGGGTTATACTGGCAACCATGTCAGTGTTCTGAAATAAGATTAAGGTGGGATTAGGAATTCACCTGAGATATCCTTGTTCTAATATATTTTGGTATTGTTTTACCTTCTCTAGCTGAAATAAAGTAGGGAGTCCTTGTACTGTGTGGTGTGTTGCAAAGACCATTATGCTAGATTTCCTTGGGTCTTTTAATAACATGTTACTGTGGGTCCAGTTGAAGAGAAAAAGTAAAGCTGCTTTGAAGATGTTCATGTTTCACTGTTGCAGTCATTACACTTGGGTTATCCTGCTGGCAGGCTACCCGCAGTCGGCCTGAATTCCAAAGTCTAGGTCCGGCGTCAGTTGCTGTCGCCTTTTCCTGACATCAGTACGCCAGGGGTATAAAAGATGCAGCTGACACCATTTTCTTCGGTCTTTCTTGCCGCGCAGTGTCCGAAGCAAAAGCAGTTCGCAAGTGCCAGTCGGCCGACTCCTAAGATTTATTTTCAAAAACGAATTTCAGATCTGAAATCTTCATTAAAGCTAAGTACCCCATTGGGGAAACTTTTTTCTTGCTTCAGTCCGATGTCAGAAAAAGTTAACAATTGTATTTCTTGTGGGAAGCAAATACCTCACAAGGATTTTCATTCTTACTGTATTCCTAGCCTAGGCCCTGATCACAATGTTGCTAGCTGTCGGTTTTGTGCTAGATTTAACCAACGCACTATTAAGCGTCGGTACGATTTTGCCTTTCATTAGTTTGGCCGAAGATTCAATTATATAATGCTGTCGGAACAGCCGATGACAGGAGTTTATAAAAAGCGCAAGGAAAAAGAAAAGGACAGGCATCCGAGGTCCAAAACTGACGAGGCTTCCGCTAAGCCAGTCGCCGGTTCTCAGTGAGGCGCATTCGCAGCCCCTGGCACCCGCTACCTCAGAGCCACAGGCCGCTGACGACTCCCACATGGAGCCAGCTAGGCCTCTGGATATTCAAGGTATTGAACACTCGGAAACTATTCCCTCAGATGGGTCTGGAGCCGCTGAGCAGGCATCGGCTTCTGAGGGTGTTTTCAGACCTACACAGTTATATGTAAAGCGTACTACAGCTTCCAAAGCAAAGACTAAAGCAGTTCTAAGGACAAAGAAACAAGTACAGCATTCTCCTGGACAGACCACCATGCCTAAAAAACAGATGCTCAACATGGCCAAAGACCTGATTACCCCTTGATCAGGGGATCCCGTCCCCCTCCTGACAAGAGGCCTAGGCAAGAGACAGAATATGAATCTTCAGATCAGGTTTCCATTTCCTCTGACTCCTCTTCTGAACGGGAATAACTCTCTTCCTCCTTACGAGGATTCTGATGCTGAAGAATCTATCCCTTCAGCCTCTCTGCCTGAAGATTATTCTTTTAGGGAAACCCTGCATACCATGAGGGAGCACTTCCACTGGGAGAGCCAAGACTACTCAGAATCTAAGAAAAGACTTAGAGATTTTCTTTTACTCCCTCAGCACAGGCTTTTGGCTATTCCTCCTGTGTTAGACATTGTAGATGATGTATTTTCAGAGTCTGGCCTTTCTCCTGACTCTTTACCTCCTGCTCCTGTTAAACCAGACAGATACTACAGGGTTCCAGATTCATATAAATTTCTTTATAAAAACCCTGCTGCTGACCCAGAAACTATTTCTCAGGGTCCCAAAGGGGTCAAGGCTTCTACTGCAAAAAACCCTAGCCCCTCTGATAGAGATTCAAGGGCACTAGTCAGATGGGGAAAAAAGGTCTACACTTCTGCTACTTTGGCTGTGAGGGCTTTAAATTGTCAATTTCATATGCTTAAATATCAGCAATACTTAATGTCTCTGCTAAAACAGAAAATGTTGTCAAATTCTGATTGTGCAGAAAATAAGGAACTACAGGATTTATTGCTTGCAACTGAACAAGTGGGAAAGCATACATTGCAATGTGGTTTTGATTCTCTGGAGGCCTCTTGCAGGGCTGCAGTTACGGGTTCTGTCATTAGGAGGCATGCTTGGTTAAAGGAACAGAATCTGCCTGATCATGTTAAAGCAAAATTATTAGATGCTCCATTGCAGCATGACACCTTATTTGGTGTTAAAGCAGAGGAGGTGTTGAAGAAAATGGAGGACAGAGCGAAATCTATGCAAACAGTAAAGGATTTCTTACAGGTACAGCCACCCAGATTTAGCAGGAACTGGCCTACAAAGAATTGGTCCTTTCCAGTGTCAGACAGGCCACAAAGGGGCATATACAGACGCCCCAGAGGCAGATCCCAGCCCCAGGGCTCTTACGGGCCTAAACAGTGGGGCACTTCTACCTCCAAAAGCAGAGAAGACAAATCACAGCCCTACAGGAAACAGTCTCAATGACTTTCCTCTGCCAGCACCCAGCACTTCTCTTTTGACAGCCCCGTTAGGGAGAAAATTAGCACTTTTTTCTCAAAATTGGCACATGATCACCCAGGACAAATAGGTCTTGAATATAGTGTCCCAGGGCTGCAGGTTCCACTTTCACACCCTGCCAAGGGCAAAAGGTATGCCAGACCTGCCACACAATCAATGGGCAGAGGCACAAAAACAAGTGTCATCCCTCATGGACATGAGGGCCATTCAACAAGTACCACAACAAGAGCAGAGACAAGGATTTTACTCAAGGCTATTCTTGGTACACAGAAAAGACAAAGCCTGGAGACCAGTACTGGACCTGTATATTCTTAATACATTTCTGGACGTTCCAAAATTCAGAATGTTGACTCTGCAGTAGCTTCTGCCCATGCTGGGCAAGAAGGCTTGGCTTGTAACTTTGGACCTAAAAGAGGCATACTGCATATTCCAATCAGACAATCTTGCAGAAGATGCCTCAAATTCATAGCTGGCTCAATGCACTACCAATTCTCTGCACTGCCCTTTGGCTTATCTACTGCACCTAGGGTCTTCACAAAATGCCTGGCACCAGTAATTGCATTTTGCAGACAAAGAGGAATTCAGATATATCCTTACTTGGACAATTGCCTTATTCAAGCAGAGAACAAGGACATTCTACTAAAGCATCTGGCGTTTGTAAAAAGATTACTAATTTGCCTAGGGTACACAGTAAACGAAAAGAAATCAAAACTAGTTCCCTCTCAAGAGATAATATTCCTGGGTGCAAGCTTAAATACAACTGCCCCAGATGACTTATCTCACGCCAGACAAACAAAGGCAACTGACTTCTTATTTCAAAATGTTGGCAACAAAGACCCAGTTATCTGCAAGAAAAATTCTGCAGGCTTTGGGCTTCATGGCATCCTGCATTCTGCTAATTCCATATGCCAGACTGCATATGAGGAAACTACAATGGTATGTAAAAAGTGTTTGGACTCAACATTATCACAGCCTGGAAACATTAATTACCCTCATTCCTTGCCTGCAACAGGAGTTTCGATGGTGGGCACATGCCTGACACCACAACAAGGGACAGCCATTCACGCTACCCACAGCCAGGCAGTCAATAACAACGGATGCTTCAGAATATGCCTGGGGGGGCCCACATGGCCGGAAAATGTATTCAGGGCACATGGCCCACAAGCCAAAGGCATCTTCATATCAATCAAAAAGAGATGCTGTTCAGAATGCCCTGACAGCTTTCAAGGATCTACTCCATCCAGGACAACTACTGATAAGGACGGACAATACTACAGTCGTGGTACATAAACAGGGAGGCACTTATTCCTACCCCTTCTGCAGACAAGCCATGACTTTGTGGGACACAGCATTGACTTAAGTACACCTGCAAGCACAATTTCTGCCAGGAAAAAAAAATACTCTGGCAGACGAACTAAGCAGAAACCTCACAGATCCCCACAAGTGGAAACTGGCTCCACAAGTCTTCAGCATGATAATAAAGAAATGGGGACGCCCAGACATAGATCTATTTGCCTCCCCTCACAACTGCCAACTACAGAGATTCTGCACAAGGACTTATCACAAGCAAGCATGGAAAGTGGATGCTCTATCATTCAGCTGGAAAACCCTAACAGTATATGCCTTTCCTCCTCTGACTCTCCTCCCCAAGATACTGCTAAAGGTCAGACAAGAGAAGCCAAAAATGATTCTGATTGCTCCAGACTGGCCCCGCCAGCACTGGTACCCAATCCTAAAGAGCTTGTCTGAAGGCCCAGCCTGGACATTGCCTCTAATTCCTCATTTACTGACTCAACGAAGCAATCAGATCCTGCACAGTCAACTCAGAACCCTAAATCTGGCAGCATGGCGGATAATGTAGCAATTCAAAACACACCTCTCTCTAAAGCAGTGATGGATGTTATTTTGGAGACCAGGAGGCCTAGTACAAGAAAATCTTATGCCGAAAAATGGAAAAGATTCTGTGCTTGGAACCAGGCAAAAGAACTGACACGTTTGTACCAAATATTCCTCAGATTTTACAATACCTAACTGAGATGCTGGACAAAGGCCTATCCTTCTCATTAATTAAAATCCATTTTTCTGCCATTTCAGCTCATTACAATACGGAACCACCAATTTTTTCACATCCATTGCTAAGACAGTACCTCAAAGGGGCCAAAAACATAAGACCTCCAAGGAGAGCACCAATGCCTGCATGGGACCTCAATTATGTCTTGGAAAAACTCACACTGCCTCCTTTTGAGCCAGCCAATACAGCTGAAATAAAGTTCTTATCTTGGAAAACAGCTCTGCTCCTAGCAATAACCTCTGCAAGACGAGTCTCAGAGTTACAGGCACTCATGGCTGTGGAACCTTTTATCAATGTTCTTCATCTCACATTGCTGCAGTCCTTACACTAGGGTAGTCCGCTGTCCACGGTCGGCCCGAATATCAAAGTATAAGGCTGACGTCGGTCAGGGCGCATTTAACTGACGTCAGGATGTCAGGGTACAAATGCGCATGACCGGCGTCATATCCTCAGTCTTTTTTGCCGCATGGTCCGATGCAGAAGCAGCATTGCAAGTGCCGGTTGGCGTTCTGAAATTTTTCGATTTAGAAGTTTCAGACCGAGTTCAAAGTTGGCTAAGTACCCCGTTGGGGAATATTTTTGTTTTTTCTTGCCTCAGTCATTTACCGGATGTCAGAAAAAGTTAATAATTGCGTTTCTTGTGGGAAACAGATACCGCATAGAGATTATCATACTTTGTGTATTCCTTGCTTAGGGCCTGAGCACGACGTGGTTGGCTGTCGCTCTTGTGCTAGATTTAATAAACGCACTATAAAGAGAAGGTTGGATTGTGCAAGGTTAGTCTTTGGGAAGCGGTGCAATTATAAAATGCCGTCGGATGCTCCGGCCCGCTACCTCGAAGAAGCGCAAGGACAAGACAGTTAAGCCTAGGCTAGAAGAACCGTCTGTTCCGGACGCCGGTTCTTTAGAGGTGTCGGTGGAGCCGGTGGCTCCACCGGAGATTTCTTTGTGTTCCCAGAGTGAGACTTTATTATTGCAAGATGTGGCCTCTCAGGAGGCAAGTCAGGCTGAGGGGGCTTCTCAGGTTACTATACTCCCTCCCTTCCTAAGGTGGCTAGGCCCTCTCCTTCTGTTACTAAGGCTTCTCCCAGGGGCAGGCCAGGTTTAGCTTCAGTTGGTGTTACCCCTAGCTCTTCAGGTACTATGCCCAAGAAGCATATGCTTAAAATGGCAGAAGATTTGATTACTTTGATTAGGGGTTCTATGCCCCCTCCTGCTAAGAGACCTAGGGTGGAGCCTGAGCTGGGGGGTTTGAGCAAGCTTCAGATGTTTCAGAGTCTTCGGCTGAAGACTTGCAGGAGTACTCTCCTTATTCTGATTCTGATGTGGATGATTCTACTCCTTCTGCTACTCCTCCTGAGGATTTTTCTTTTCAGAAACTCTTCATTCCATGAGGGAGCATTTTAAGTGGGAAGGTCAGGACTTCTCTGATTCCAAGAAAAGGCTTAGGGAATTTCTGTTTTTACCCCAGCATAGGCCTTTGGCTATACCTCCTGTTTTGGATGTAGTGGAAGATGTTTTACAGAGGCTTCTCTTAATCCTGATTCTTTGCCTCCTGCTCCTGTTAAGCCGGATAGGTATTACAGGGTGCCTGACGCTCACAAGTATCTTTTAAGAGTCCTAGGGCAGACCCAGAAACTGTTAGCCAGGGGCCTAAAGGTGTTAAGGCTTCTGTTGTTAAGAATCCGGTTCCTACAGATAAGGAGGCTAGGGCCTTGGATAGATGGGGAAAGAAAGTTTATACTTCTTCCACTCTTGCTATAAGGGCTCTGAATTGCCAGTTTCACATGTTGAAATACCAAAACTATCTCCTTTCACAATTGAAGTCTAAGGTTGATGCTCTGGCAGTTGGTATTGATTGTAAAGAGTTGCAAGATTTAGTCCATGTTTCTGAACAGGTGGGTAAGCATTCTTTGCAATGTGGTTTTGATGCTGTACAGGCCTCGCCTAGGGTGGCTGCCACTGGGACTGTTCTCGCAGGCACGCCTGGCTGAGGGATCAGAATTTGTCTGAACATGTTAAAACAAGGATTTTAGATGCTCCTTTACAATCTGACGTGTTGTTTGGGCCTCCTGTTGAGACAGTCTTAAAGAAAATGGAAGACAAGGCTAAGTCTATGCAGACTGTTAAACATTTTTTCCACGTCCAGCCTCCAAAGTTTCGTAGAAATTGGCCTACTAAGGGTGGACGTATCCTTCTTATGATTCACAGAGTAGGGGTAGATCAAGACGTGGAAAGGGCAGAGCTCAGGGCTCTTTCAGGCCTAGAACAGGGAGTTCTCCTGCACAGGCTTCGGTGAGGGCAGGGGTCAGTCCTTCGTAAACAGACCCAATGACCTACCTTTTCAGCTGCCAGAGCCTGCTGCGTCTGGCAGCACCTTTGGGAGGAAGGATGGCACTCTTCAAAGAAAATTGGAGTTTAATTACCCAGGACAGATGGGTATTGGATATCATACACCACGGCTACAGGTTTTATTTCCATACCTTGCCTCCTTTCAAAGGTATGCCAGATTTCATGGCAAAGATGGGGAAAAAGGTCTACACTTTCTCTGTTGCTCAATGGGGCTTAACGTCCTTCAGAATGCCAGAATTTATTCACTGATTTTTAAAGCTAAGTACCCCACTGGGGAAACTTTTTTTCTTGCTTCAGTCCGATGTCAGAAAAAGGTAACAATTGTATTTCTTGTGGGAAGCAAATACCTCATAAGGATTTTCATTCTTACTGTATTCCTTGCCTAGGCCCTTATCACAATGTTGCTAGCTGTCGGTTTTGTGCTAGATTTAACCAACGCACTATTAAGCGTCGGTATGATTTTGCCTTTCATTACTTAAATTATATAATGCGGTTGGAACAGCCGATGACCGGAGTTTATAAAAAGCACAAGGAAAAAGAAAAGGACAGGCATCCGAGGTTCAAAACCGATGATGAGGCTTCCGCTAAGCCAGTCGCCGGTTCTCAGTGAGGCGCATTCGCAGCCCCTGGCACCTGCTACCTCAGAGCCACAGGCCGCTGACGACTCCCACGTGGAGCCAGCTAGGCCTCTGGGTACTCAAGGTATTGGACACTCAGAAACTATTCCCTCAGATGGATCTGGAGCTGCTGAGCAGGCATCGGCTTCTGATGGTGTTTTCAGACCTACACAGTTATATGTAAAGCCTACTACAGATTCCAAAGCAAAGACTAAAGCAGTTCCAAAGACAAAGAAACAAGTACAGCATTCTCCTGGACAGACCACCATGCCTAAAAAACAGATACTCAAAATGGCCGAAGACCTGATTACCGTGATCAGGGGATCCCATCCCCCACCTGACAAGAGGCCTAGGCAAGAGACAGAATATGAATCTTCAGATCAGGTTTCCATTTCCTCTGACTCCTCTTCTGAACGGGAATAACTCTCTTCCTCCTTACGAGGATTCTGATGCTGAAGAATCTATCCCTTCAGCATCTCCGCCTGAAGATTATTCTTTTGGGGAAACCCTGCATACCATGAGGGAGCACTTCCACTGGGAGAGCCAAGACTACTCAGAATCTAAGAAAAGACTTAGAGATTTTCTTTTACTCCATCAGCACAGGCCTTTGGCTATTCCTCCTGTGTTAGACATTGTAGATGATGTATTTTCAGAGTCTGGCCTTTCTCCTGACTCTTTACTTCCTGCCCCTGTTAAACCAGACAGATACTACAGGGTTTCCAGATTCACATAAATTTCTTTATAAAAACCCTGCTGCTGACCCAGAAACTATTTCTCAGGGTCCCAAAGGGGTCAAGGCTTCTACTGCAAAAAAACCTATCCCCTCTGATAGAGATTCAAGTGCAGTAGTCAGATGGGGAAAAAAGGTCTACACTTCTTCTACTTTGGCTGTGTGGGCTTTAAATTGTCAATTTCATATGCTTAAATATCAGCAATACTTAATGTCACTGCTAAAACAGAAAATGTTGTCAAATTCTGATTGTGTAGAAAATAAGGAAATACAGGATTTATTGCATGCAACTGAACAGGTGGGAAAAGCATACATTGCAATGTGGTTTTGATTCTCTGGAGGCCTCTTGCAGGGCTGCAGTTACGGGTTCTGTCATTAGGAGTCATGCTTGGTTAAAGGAACAGAATCTGCCTGATCATGTTAAAGCAAAATTATTAGATGCTCCATTACAGCATGATACCTTATTTGGTGTTAAAGCAGAGGAGATGTTGAAGAAAATGGAGGACAAAGCGAAATCTATGCAAACAGTAAAGGATTTCTTACAGGTACAGCCACCCAGATTTAGCAGGAACTGGCCTACAAAGAATTGGTCCTTTCCAGTGTCAGACAGGCCACAAAGAGGCAGATACAGATGCCCCAGAGGCAGATCCCAGCCCCAGGACTCTTACGGGCCTAAACAGTGGGGTGCTTCTACCTCCAAAAGCGGAGAAGACAAATCACAGCCATACAGGAAACAGTCTCAATGACTTTCCTCTGCCAGCACCCAGCACTTCTCTTTTGACAGCCCCCTTAGGGAGAAAACTAGCACTTTTTTCTCAAAATTTGCACATGATCACCCAGGACAAATGGGTCTTGAATATAGTGTCCCAGGGCTGCAGGTTCCACTTTCACACCCTGCCAAGGGCAAAAGGTATGCCAGACCTGCCACACAATCAACGGGCAGAGGCACAAAAACAAGTTTCATCCCTCATGGATATGAGGCCATTCAGCAAGTACCACAACAAGAGCAGAGACAAGGATTTTACTCAAGACTATTCTTGGTACCCAGAAAAGACAAAGCCTGGAGACCAATACTGGACCTGTCTATTCTAAATACATTTCTGGACGTTCCAAAATTCAAAATGTTGAGACTGCAGCAGCTTCTGCCCATGCTGGGCAAGAAGGCTTGGCTTGTAACTTTGGACCTAAAAGAGGCATACCTGCATATTTCAATCAGACAATCTTGCAGCAGATACCTCAGATTCATAGCTGGCTCAATGCACTACCAATTCCCTGCACTGCCCCATGGCTTATCTACTGCACCCAGGGTCTTCACAAAATGCCTGGCACCAGTAATTGCATTTTGCAGACAAAGAAGAATTCAGATATATCCTTACCTGGACAATTACCTTATTCAAGCAAAGAACAAGGACATTCTACTAAAGCATCTGGCGTTTGTAAAAAGATTACTAATTTGCCTAGGGTACGCAGTAAACGAAAAGAAGTCAAAACTAGTACCCTCTCAAGAGATAATATTCCTGGGTGCAAGCTTAAATACAACTTCCCAGATGGCTTAGCTCACGCCAGACAAACAAAGGCAACTGACTTCTTATTTCAAAATGTTGGCAAGAAATACCCAGTTATCTGCAAGACAAATTCTGCAGGCTTTGGGCTTCATGGCATCCTGCATTCTGCTAATTCCATATGCCAGACTGCATATGAGGAAACTACAATAGTATGTAAAAAGTGTTTGGACTCAACATTGTCACAGCCTGGAAACATTAATTACTCTCATTCCTTGCCTGCAACAGGAGTTTCGATGTTGGGCACATGCTTGATAACACAACAAGGGACAGCCAGTCACCCTACCCACAGCCAGGCAGTCAATAACAACGGATGCTTCAGATTATGCCTGGGGTCCCACATGGCAAGAAAATGTATTCACGGCACATGGCCTACAAGCCAAAGGCATCTTCATATCAATCAAAAAGAGATGCTGTTCAGAATGCCCTGACAGCTTTCAAGGATCTACTCCATCCAGGACAACTACTGATAAGGACGAACAATACTACAGTCGTGGTACATAAACAGGGAGGCACTTATTCCTACCCCTTCTGCAGACAAGCCATGACTTTGTGGGACACAGCATTGACTTATCAAGTACACCTGCAAGCACATTTCCTGCCAGGAAAGAAAAATACTCTGGCAGACGAACTAAGCAGAAACCTCACGGATCCCCACAAGTGGAAACTGGCTCCACAAGTCTTCAGCATGATAATAAAGAAATGGGGACGTCCAGACATAGATCTGTTTGCCTCCCCTCACAACTGCCACCTACAGAGATTCTGCACAAGGACTTATCACAAGCAAGCATGGAAAGTGGATGCTCTATCATTCAGCTGGAAAACCCTAACAGTATATGCCTTTCCTCCTCTGCCTCTCCTTCCCAAGGTACTCCTAAAGGTCAGACACGAGAAGCCAAAAATGATTCTGATTGCTCCAGACTGGCCCCGTCAGCACTGGTACCCAATCCTAAAGAGCTTGTCTCAAGGCCCAGCCTGGACATTGCCTCTAATTCCTCATTTACTGACCCAATGAAACAATCAGATCCTGCACAGCCAACTCAGAACCCTAAATCTGGCAGCATGACGGATAATGTAGCCATTCAGAGCACACCTCTCTCTAAAGCAGTGATGGATGTTATTTTGGGAACCAGGAGGCCAAGTACCAGAAAATCTTATGCAGAAAAATGGAAAAGATTCTGTGCTTGGAACCAGGCACAAGGAACTGACACGTTTGTACCAAATATTCCTCAGATTTTACAATACCTAAATGTGATGCTGGACAAAGGCCTATCCTTTTCATAAATTAAAATCTATGCCTCTGCCATTTCAGCTCATTACAATACGGAACCACCATTTTTTCACATCCATTGCTAAGACAGTACCTCAGAGGGGCCAAAAACATACGACCTGCATGGGACCTCAATTATGTCTTGGAAAAATTCACACTGCCTCCTTTTGAGCCAGCCAATACAGCTGAAATAAAGTTCTTACCTTGGAAAACAGCTCTGCTCCTAGCAATAACTTCTGCAAGACGAGTCTCAGAGTTACAGGCACTCATGGCTGTGGAACCTTTTATCATTTTCCATCCAGACAGGGTTTCTCTGAGGACGAACCCGACATTTATGCCTAAGGTAATGGCCAGTGTGGCCCTTAACCAAACCATTCATTTGCCTACCTTTTATCCAAACCCACAGAATAAGGGTGAGAGACTCCTGCATTCTTTGGACATACACAGACAGCTACGCTTCTACTTGGACAGAACTAAAACTTTCAGAAAGACTGAGCAACTCTTAGTAGCATACGCTGCAGGATCACAAGGAAAGGCTATCTCAAAGCAGACTATTTCGAAATGGATAGGCCACTGAATTCATTTCTGCTGTTCACAACATTGCAAATCAGTGCCTAAGGGCATTAGGCCACACTCAACCAGAGCAGCAGCCACTTCAGCAGTCTTCCTCAGAGGAGTACCAACCAAAGACATTTTAGAGGCTGCAACTTGGAGTTCAGTGCACACTTTTACCAAGCACTACCACTTACCTCTCTACTCTAAATCCAGAGCAGGCTTTGCCACTGCAGTTCTGCAGGGCCTTATAGCCTCTCCTAATCCTATTTAGACCCAGCCACCCAACCTCAGCTTTGGGATTCAACCCAAATGTAATGACTGCAACAGTGAAACACGATGAACATAGTACAGTTGTGTACCTACCATAAATGTAGAAGTTTGAGTGTATTCACTGTTGCAGTCCAAGTTACCCACCCACCATCCCCCTTTTATTTCCTGGGACTTATCTGTACTTCTCTATCCTATACAACCTATGTGGTGTATTTGCTTGTCGATGAAGGAAATGTTTATTTTTGTGCATGCATACTTATTGGCATAATTTTCAGCCTACCAATTTGGGGGCACCTGACATCTGGGGCAAGAAAAACTGAAGAAAATGGTGTCTGCTGCATCTTTTATACCCCTGGCGCACTGACGTCAGGGAAGAGGCGACAGCAACCGACGCTGGACCTAGACTAGACTTTGGAATTCAGGCCGACTGCGGGTAGCCTGCCAGCAGGATAACCCAAGTGTAATGACTGCAACACTGAATACACTCGAACATCTACATTTATGGTAGGTACACAACTGTACTTTTTTCCTGTTGGTTAGTGGATTCTTTGCTGCATTCAAGATCAGGAGGTCATCTGGATACATACGTTATATGAGAGATCATTTATGAAAAGTGAGATTACAAGGGGTGGCATATTACAAAGCCTGTTACAATTTCATTTTAGAGGTTTAGCCACTAAGATTGTCTCCTAATCTTGGGTCTTTTGTCTTCTTTTGAAGAAAAGAATGCCTTTATTGCATGTATTCTGTATGATTTGGTATACCATAGAAGCACATGGTCAGTTGTTTTAATTGCTTGAAAGAAGTAGTTTAGTACTGTACCAGTAATACTTTTACAACAGAAAAATAATCCATTTCTAGTGCCACAGTGAACACAAGACATCCTCATTAGTTGGTTGTGGAACATGTGTTTGTTCTTGGGGGAGAAGTATTAGTTTTCTGTAGACCACTCATAGAACAGCAGAACCTGATTTTTATTGCTTTGCACCTGACTCTTAAAGCTGGCATCTCCAGTCAGAGTTGCATTATGTTTTGTCTTGTTGTCTTCACCAGCATTGCAGGTCACCTGTTTTGTGTGGCCGCCTAGCTTTTGATAGGTCTTTGTTTAGAATGGAAGACAGAGGATTGCCATAGTAGCTGGAAGAAGTCCTCCTTACTTGGTTTGTGGAATGAATTGTTTTTTTGCCATTGTTGGCATCTATCTTTTTTCTCTGTTTTCGTAGCTGGAATTGGTGCTAGATAATTGTTGGCGAGATGTTCAGGATGTATATTACCCTGCAGCCCCTGGGGAGAATCTTTGTATTGGTTCTAGGCACCTGGTGGAGTCTCACCAAGGAAATAAGAGATTGGATGAGTTCTCATGGTTCCTCAACTCACATTGTTGCTTTGATCATCGTCTGTTGGTGTTTCATTCATATGTCAAGTTGAGGATTTACTAGATTTTACTTTGAGCAAACCAGTATGCCTTTTTGCAGGAAGAACAGTGGATCATCTATTGACATTCTTAGCAGGTCAGAAAAGGGTGTGACTATCCATCAGATAATGAGGAAATGATTCTTTGAAGCCCCTTTACAGCATTTGCAGTCAGGCAGCCTATTTCTTCACCCCGCTTCTTTTTTCCCCAAGTGTCATTCTTAACATTAATGATGTAATGTGGGGTATATGCTTTACAGTACACCCACAAGTTTAACAAAGCCAACAAAAGTCCAGTCTTTTCTCAGACACTTATTTGCAAAGCCGTAGTTCACAAATGTGATTGAAAATTTACAGTCTTACATTTATTTACTAATCTCAGTGTTGTTGGTCGTCTTTGTTGTCTCCATTTTCCACCACTAGACTCTGGTTCTACTCCAAGATACTTCTGAGTCATCTAGTCAGTTCCTGTGTTTTTTTCTTCTGTCTCTCAGGCGTTTTCCTTTTGTAACATTGGAAAAGGTTTCACTGGCAAAGCATGCATGAGCTTTATTCTCAGAAGAGTGAGAAGCAGAATCCTGTACTGTTTGCTAGCTTTTTGTTGGCTAAACTTTATTTTTTATGAGCCTGTTCTGCATCAAAAAATGTCTGTTTTTCCAGGAAAAATTCTGTGAATACAGCTGGGTACAGTATCTTGAATTTCACACCTGCATTCCCTGATTGCTGGGATAAATGTGCTTCTCTTCTGCCTGATGTATGGTGAATCATTTTTCCACAAACACACTGCTGTCTCCATTTTTCAATACTTTTCCTTACTGTGACAGATTTAGCAGGATCAGCTCTTTCTGCTGGTATGATAGTATGTTTACTAATACAGCTGGTACCTCACAATTCGACCATATCTCAATTTGACTGCAAATTTGGCCACACAGGTGTCCCGCAGTTTGACTGCTGTCTCTCATTTCGACCCAGAAAGGTGGCTGGAAAGTTATTCATTGATTCCTGTTGTTGTTGTGGTTATGTAGTGCAGTTGTTTGTTTTAATTCTTGCGAATAAGTGAAATGGGGCCAAAGAAGAGTGATACTGGCAGGTAAAATAAGTGGCTGAGCATTGAAAAGAAGAAAGAAATCATAGATAAAATTGAGAGAGGATGTAAAGTAGGATGAATAGCCGAACAGTATGGCGTGCCTAGGTCTACCATCTCAACATTTTGGAAAAATAGAGACAGCATCATGGGTACTAAGGTGTCAAAAGGAGCAGCAAAAGTTTTAGACAAACAGGAAAAACAATTCATGAAGATATGGAGAAGATGCTTCTTGCTTGGATCCAGGAGAGGCAGATGAAGGGAGATCCAGTAACTCACACCAGTATCTGTGAGAAAGCTAAGCTCATCTTTGAAGACTTACAAAAAAAAAAAACTCAAGGAAGTAGCTCACAGCAAACAGAAATTTAAAGCAAGTAGGTGATGGTTCCACAGATTTAAATCCACAGTGTCCTGAGACAAGGAGAGGCAGCTAGTGCTGACAAGGAAGGTGCACAGAAATTTGTCAAGGAATTAGAAGAATTGATAGAGAGAGAGTGAACCCCATCTGCTAGAACAGATGCTTAATTGCAATGAAACAGGGCATTTCTGGAAGAGACTGCCAAGTAGGACTTGCATAACCCAAGAAGAAGCTAGGATTCCAGGTCATGAGCCCATGAAAGACAGGCTCACTCCTCCTGGCAGCAAACGCCAGTGAAGACTTCAGGTTGAAGGCACTGCTGATGTATCACGCAGAAAACCCAAGATGCTTTGGAAAAAAGATTATTCTGTCCCTTTCTGGGTCTCAAAGGACTATAGAACAATATCTGTATGCTTCACAGGCTTCCCTAGTATCTCCCAATGAAAATCATAATGGGAGCCTTAATTTGGGACACTTATATGATCGCTGTATTAACGACCGATCCAGACATGCTATTAAACCCTTTTTGACAGTGGGTCAAACTCTGAACTCAGTGGCTGCTGACAAGAGAGAGATGTGTGACGAATTTGAACAGTTATTGGAAAAGGAAATCAGAGTCCCTTTTAATATTCTGGGACTACAACGTTATATTGAGTTAAATATTACCCCTAGGGGTTTACGCTTTGTCAAAAACCCGACCTAACCCTTTTGATGTGAACTGTAGCACAAATAAGCAATTTAAAGACCAGTGGATAGCACTGGCACACACTTGTGTGATGGATTGGCTCCACATTTTATTAGAAAGAGATCAGCTGAAACAGAAAAAGTTAAAACAGGAACTAGAGACTTTATCAGAGGAAATCACTAGTTCCCTTAATGCTAGTAATCTGAATAACTTAATGGAAAGGGTTAATGGCAAGCTAAATGCCCTGAAGACAGAACTAGTAGAATTTAAGAAAACTAAAATTCTCAGAGACATTGGGGATTACGGAAATAGACAAGCCTTTGTTGAACAGACTAATTGCCAACATAGAAACCAATGATGCAAGTACGAAGGTCATAAAAAGGCCCATTCTGTTTCATTTGCTTAGTTTGAGGGTGTGAGTAACAGCAACGTTCACAACAGGGAGGACAGTGATTATCCCCCATTACCACCTGCACAACAAACTGAGGAGCACCAACGTCATTTTCGCAGCGGAGCTAGAGAACAGTCCAATCGTAAACGGAGCAGGAATTGGCTCCAGTGGCTACTACAAGAGAAATAATCAATATGGACCGCAACCCTATATCACCAAAAGTAGATGGTAGTAGTGTACCTGTCAATAATAGTAACATAGTTGTGAACTTATCGGGTTGTGAGTTGCTGGAAGAACAGTACTCTGTTTTGAATTTGGGATTTAAATGTATTCCCACTGTGATTCCTAGATACCATGTTGTAAAACAGGAAATATTTTGCTTGATTCTTAGATTACATTTAAGAGTATATTATGCTAACATGGTGAACTCAGTCGAAGTATATCAAGAACAAGATTCAAATGATAGTTTTTATTCTTGCTGTGCTGATTTTGATGTAGTTTCTGAACACTTAATAAGCAATGCATACTGTTTGATTAATACATCATGTTTTCAATACAAAAGCAAGTTTATTCCTCCCTTTTACAATGTTTCACATTTTAATTCCTTGGTAAAGTTTGCTTTCGACAATGTATGTATGTAAGAATTTGAATAAAGATAGACATAATATTAGGTACAATTTAACGTCAAAAGAGTGGAAGTCTCTGCAGGACCTTAGAGGCAGAAGGGACTTTATTAAACCAGCTGGCAAAGGCAATAAAATTATAATTATGCATGTAATACAATATTACAAAATGTGTTTGGACCATCTTATTGATAAGGAGGTTTATGAGACAAGTAACATAAAGTTATATGAAAAAGCTAAAGTGGAGTTCCAAAATTTATTAAATAAGGGTGTCTGGTTGGGCTGTTTTACACGAGAGGATGTACAGAAGAAGTTTGCAGATGAAGGTTGTGAATTGGCTTTTTTTTTCTGCCTACATAAATTACATAAAAACATGCATAACTTGCCAAGTAGGCCTATTATTTCGGCATGTAGATATTTTATACACAGTATAGGCCTGCTGTTAGATGGGATGCTTCTTCCTCCTGCCCAGAAAATTCCATCTTTTGTACAAGATAGCTTTGATTTTTTTTTAACAAAATTTCTCTAGTCGTTTGGAATAAGAATATATACTGGATAGTATTAGATGTGACAAGTCTTTACACCTCTATAAAACATAAAGATGGTCTACGTTCCCTGCTGTATTATTTAGGAGACAACCCACTGTCCAATTATATTGTGGAATTGGTGGATTTTTGTCTAAGAAGTAACTATTTTAGTTTTGATAATCAAATCTGTAGACAAAAACAAGGCACAGCCATGGGGGGCACCTTTTGGCCTCATGTATGCTAATCTTTTTATGGCACACTTTGAAGTGGAGTGTTTATACAAACACAGATTTGTGAAGGAACATGTTAAATTCTATTTCTGGTACATAGATGATTTCATTTTTATTTGTGAAGGGGGCTATAAAACAGTCAGTGACTTTGTTGAAGATTTACAACATAACTCTTATTTATTCATTTATTTATTTTATATTTGTTGAAAGGGTTTGTCCGACTGGGGTACAAATGCCCATTTTCAGCGGAGGCCCGAGGAGAAAAACTCCAACAGAAAATATAAATTTTATATATTAAATACATATATAAATACATTCATCAGTACCACAGGTTACTGCATTACAGTGCCACACATTGCATTCATCAGTACCACACATTATTGCATTACAATGTCATACATTAAACTGTGCCAAGTGAAATACATAGAAATACATTTATCAGAGGGATACATTCATAATTACATATTATATACATAATAGTGCAATAGTTACATAGCTGAAATGTTTTACTAGTTATGTTTGTACAGTGATGCACCAAGAGGAGAAGATAAAGTAGTAAGTTTGTTTATTGAAGGGAAGGGAGAGAGAAGAGAAGTAGAAGGTTAGAGGGGGGTGCTTACGGAGGATACTTAAATTGGCAAGTCCATTTTTCATGAAGGTATTTTTTGTAGCGGTTTTGAATTGATTGGGATGTTCAAAGTCCATTTTTCATGAAGGTATTTTTTGTAGCGGTGTTGAATTGATTGGGATGTTCAAGGGATCTAATATCTAGTGGTAGGCTATTCCAGGCCTTGGAAGGGTTAAAACTATAGACTAGGTGACCCATTTTGGCCCTTGGTTTGTAGATTTTTAGTAGGCCTTGTTCAGAACTGCGGAGTAATTTAGTATGTAGGTAATAAGAGATTAGAGATGAGATAGTTGGACAGAAAGAGGGTTTGTAGAGAATGAAATGAGTAATCAGAAACTGATTACACTGAAGCAGGTTAGGTAATTCTAGCCAATTTAGTTCTTTTAGTGAGAGACAGTGATGGGATTTGTAAGAATTTTGGGCAGCAAATCTGGCAATCCTGTTATAAGTTGTTTCTAACTTGTTTAGTAGTCCAGAGTTGAGGCTGGTGAGAGTTTGGGAGCTGTTTAGTAGTCCAGTGTTGAGGCTGGTGAGAATTTGGGAGCTATAAAGTAAAGGGGGTAAGAGGTAGGCATTTGCAAGGGTTAGTTTTGCTGTTTTGGCAAGATATTTTTTGTTTCTATAGAGGAGACCTAGCTTGAGATGTGTTTTTCGGATACAGTTATTGACATGTAAATCAAAGGTTAGTCTATCATCAAAAGTAACACCTAAGAGTTTTGTACTGGTGTCCACCTGTATTTGAGTATTATTTTGTGACATTTTGGAGAAGGAAGTCTTTATATGGTTAAGGTTTTTAGGGAGAAAGAGTAGCAATTTGGTTTTCTGTGGATTAAGGATGAGTTGGTTTTCAGATAGCCAGTTTTCTACAGAGTTAAAAGAGGACAGTGTGTCTGATTTTAGTTGAGTTGGTGATTCAGCAATAGTGATAAGTGTAGAATCAGCTGCGTATTATATCAGTGAAGATCCAGGACAGGAAGAGTAGAGAAGGTTGGTAAAGATGTTAAAAAGAAGGGGCCCAAGGATGGAGCCTTGTGGAACACCCATTTTAACAGGAAGAAGAGGGGAGAAAGCTGAGAGCCATTTGACTGATTGGAGTCTATCAGACAGGTAGCTGTTAAACCAAGATATGGTGGATGGAGAGAAGTGCAAGTTTGCTAGTTTAAGGAGAAGAAGTTTATGAGAGACTGTATCAAAGGCTTTAGAGAGGTCAATGAAGAGACAGGAAATAAGTTAGTTACTGTCTCTAGTTAGTGATAGAGTTTAGGAAAGACAGGACAGCTGTTGTAGTGCTGTGCATGGGATGAAAGCCATGTTTGGTAGGTGTGAGTAGATTTTCTTGCAGAAAATAGTGTAAGACTTGATTGTGTATACATTTTTCCAGAATTTTGGAGAGTGGTGAGGAGTATGGCTATGGGTCTAAAATTAGTTATATCTGTAGAGTTTCCTCCTCTGTGTATTGGAAGGGTGTAAAATTGCTTTCAGATGGAAGGGACTGTGGATTTCGTAGTAGAACGGTTTATTAGATTAGAAACTGGGAAAGCAAGAACATCAGCAGCAACCTGAAGGAATGTGGAGGGAATGTTGTCTACGGATGTGGAGCAAGGTTTTAATGTAGATAGTAGAGTTAATATAGTTAGTGAAGACAGGTTTGAGGGAAAAGGTAGTGGTAGGGTTACTACGTCTGTTATTGTTGGTGGGATGGTTTGTGTCTTGATTTATATTTTAGATATTGAGTCTATAAAGTAGTTGTTAAATATGGAGGTAGTTTCTTCATGTGTTTTGTCAGGATGAGGGTTAGGGGAGGCTTGCACACCTGGGTGTAGTATTTGATTTACAGAGTGCCAGAACTTTTTAGGGTTGGATTTAAATGTAGAAGATGGATTATTGTAGAAGTTTTTCTTATCTTTATGTGACTTTTGGCAAGATTTCTAAGTTCTTTATATTTCTGGAGATCTTGTTGATTTAGTTTTAGTCCAAATTTTCCGTGCTCTGTCTTTATTTTTTGTAGTGCACATGTGTTTATGGTCAGCCATGGGGCTATGTTAGACTTTATGCGGACTGTTCTAAGGGGTGCCACAGAATTTAAAATACTAAGGAAAGTGGAGTTAAAAAAGAGGACAGCTTCATCCAAAGGGAGTAGTTTTAAGGGATTCCAGTTCACTTTTGATAGTAAAGATTTGAAAGTTTCAGGATTAAAATTTGTTAGTTGTCGGTGTTTGATAAACCTTTGAGGTTTAGCTTGATGGGATGTGTATCTTAGTATTTTTACTGGACAATGATCACTTAGGGAATTTGGTAGCGTTTCAGGGTTATGGTATTTGGAAGGGTGAGAGACAAGAATCCAGTCAAGGAGAGATGAGGCTGTATGGGAGTTATTGAAATAAGTGGAATCGGAGATGAGTTTAGTAAAGCCGTAGAGATTAAGGTGTTGTGGGGGGTTTTGAGAGGAGAGAGATAGCCAGTTAATGTTGACATCCACAAGAATGATAGTTTAATTTGGGATGTGTTGGGAGATATGAGCAAGCATGTTTTCCAGTAGGGGGATGTTATCACCTGGTGGAATGTAAATTGCTGCAATGGTAATAGTGGAGATAGAATGCATAATCTTTCATTTGATGGATTACAGTATGGCAATAAGGTTATATATTTAGATTTAACTTTGGAGGGCATGGAGGATGGTACATTTAATCTGGTGTACATAGGAAATGTATAGACGCTAGCCAATACCTCCATACGTCTAGTTGCCACCCCTCCCCCCACACTGTAGCATCACTCCCACCTAGTGAATTTGTAAGGCTATCTAAAATTTGTAGTAATCAAATAAACCTTCAGAGGGAAATTTCTGAGTCGGTTAAAATGTTTTTGGACAGAGGACATAGTCTCGAAATTGTAAAGGAAACAACAGATAAAATTTTTAGTACAGATGAGGGAAAATCTGTTTTAGAGGGGTTTGTTTCTAAAGGAGGATATTTTGCCAGTAAGAACAGTGAAAGAGAAAAGGTATATTTGTTTCTACTTACAATATTATAAGTAATGAAATTGTTAGTATAGTTAAACACTATTGGAACTTTTTGTTGAAAGATAAAGTTTTGTGGAATACACTTCCTATGCAACCTTCGATTTCGTACAAGAGGGATACAAATTTGAAAGACATGCTTATACATGGAAAGTTTGTTTTTCTATACATAAATTTTAGTAGCCCTAGCTATATGGGAAATAAAAGTTGTAATAATTGCATGGTATGTCAACATATAGGTGGGCTTTTTTGAATATATTAATAACATCAAGTTTACCCCAAAAAGCACTTTTTCATGTAACAGTAAAGGGGTGGTTTACACTTTGAGATGCTTCTGTAATTTATTTTAGATAGGGGAAACTAAAAGAACATTTAGGGTTAGGTTTCTGGAGCACATTAGAGATATTAGGAATCAGAGGGAAGACAAGGTTTTTGCTGCACATTTTAAAGCCAAACACAATAGTGATTTTTTATTGCTTCAGGGTAGTGTTTCAGATCAAATTAAGCTGCTAAATGAAAGTGGCATTTTATTAAAGGAAAACCTTTTGTACGGAGAATCTGTGTATATTTTAAAGTATGATGCATTGGTCCCTTCGGGACTTAATGGTGAAGTAAACTGGAAATGTTTTGTTTAATTATATAAGTTCATTATGCAATTAGATTTTTAATTGGTTAATGATGGAGTGTTATTTGATATAAAATGCCTTGTTGGCAGTCAGTTTTTAAACTCCTTGAAGGTGTTCACACTGAGGTGCTAGAGAGAGAGAGAGAAAAGAATATTTTGGTGGGTCTACATTCTCTGAAGTTGGTGGTTCTTGACATTGTGGATCTGTACCAGTTGTAGGCAAGTTTTTGGCTCCTTTTTCATTGTTGGTGTATAAAATCCAAACTACCCATAATGTGGAAATTAAACGCTAAAGACTGGGTAGACCAGTCAGTTTTCAAGGATTGGATTTTCAAGAAGTTTGCTCCAAGTGTCAAGAAGTACCTGACTGATAATTTGCCAATGAAGGCTGTTCTGCTTCTGGACAATGCCTCTGCCCACCCATGAGAGAGGAAATTCTTCAGATAGAAAATAATTTCATCAAAGTTCAGTTCCTGTTTCCCAACACAACTTCTGTCATTCAGCCTATGGAACAAGTCAGTGCCTGCTTCAAGAAGCTGTAGACAAAAGCACTCTTCTCAAGGCTTTTTGTGACCCATTCTTCAGGTAAAACACTGAAGGAATTCTTGAAGACTGAGTTCAGCATTCTTCATGTCATATCATTCATCAAAAGTGCCTGGGATGGAGTGTCGCAGAAAGCCCTTCATGCAGCCTGTAGGAAACTGGTTCCTTCTTTTTCCAGGAGGAAATTGTGGATGAAGCAGCTGAAGATGTTGAAGCAGCTGAAGATGTTGAAGCAGCTGAAGTGCTGCAAGACATCATTTCCACAGCAGAGCACCTAGACGTAGGGGAGGTGGATGAGGCGGATGTGGAGGAACTGCTACAAGACTATGACGATGAGCTCACAGTAGAATAACTTACAGCACTTTGCATTGAGAAGTTCAAAGAAGAAGAGAGGGAAATTTCTTCTCAACCTGAGGAAAACGGGAAAAAGGACCCATGCCAACAGCTTGCATTAAAGAACTTGCATCCAACTGGGAGAAGGTGCAGGCTACAGTCTTGGTGTGGCACCCCAACACAGATGATGTCACAAGATGACAAACTTGTTTAACAGCACAATCCTGCACCACTTCAAGACCATCCTGAAAAAGAGGGAGAGTCAAGTCACCTGGAGAAATTTTGTTTTTACCTCACCTGCTAAAAACCAGAGAGAACAGGCAGGACAGGGTGAAGTAGACTCCCCCTTCCAACAACCAAAGACTAAGTGGACTGTGTAAATAGTGCAGATATGGTGACGCATGTTCGTTTTTTGGCATAGACACTGTTGGGGCTGGGCAAAGAAAATAGGCACATGTGTATGATGCAAACTCATCTGTTCTGGAGGGGAGGGAGATGATGTGGCCAAACTCATTGGTGACACCTACTGGAAAGCAAAAGATCACCTATGGAATAGGCCAGGTCAAGCTTATGCTGTTAAGCAACACATGCTCCACTGAATTAGTGATGATGTAGTTGTTGGTATCCATAGCAACACATGCTCCACTGAATTAGTGATGATGTGGTTGTCTGTATCCATGTCATTCCCTATCAGGTAGTTTTTGCATATCAGCTGCCCTTCTGTGGCAGGGACCTTTCTGGGATTAGTACACTGTCCTGCTCTCAAATTCCAGATGCTCACCTCCAGCTGAATGAGTGGGCCAATCAGATCCCTGAATAGCAATGAGTGAGGCAGGTGGCTTTTGCCCAGTTCAGTATATGTGGCTCTAGCCTGCTGGGAGAATAAATGAGCCAAGTAGGGGAACCACTGAGCAAAGTCCTGGAAACGGATTAACAAAAACAGGCACACCGGTATACACTGTATTGTGTTATTTGTTTTGGGGGTGTGGATTGGAAACTGTTGTAAGATGTTTTAAGTATAATTTGTATCGCATTAAAGTGAACTAAATAAAACATTAATCATCAGATGCAACAGATATTCATTTCATAACTGCTATTGCACAGTGATGTAATGAGCATGCATTTTAGCTGGGCAGGAAACATGCTAGTCTGCATTCTTAGATGAATTTAACATCAAATAAATTTGTATGTGACGTGAGCCACAGTTTTAGGAATGCACAGTAGTCCTCAATTCCTCCTACATCCTCTCCTCCATTTGAGAGATGTTCTACACTTCAAGTCATGGTGAGCTACATTTTTTTTTAAATTTCTTTTAGTATATTTTTTTAATGTTTTTGTGCCGAGAATGAATTAAACCATTTTCTCTACATTTGTATGAGAAATGCTGTCTTGCAATTCGACCGTTTTGCAATTCAACTGCCATTCTGGAATGGATTACGGTTGAATTGTGAGGTGCCACCTGTATAGGTATGGTCTATAAATATATACATAGATATATATAGGTATTGTCTGCTTTCCTCACTCAATGTACCCTTTCACTTAAATCCTGCTGTGGAACACCAGTCCAGTTGCTTAAGATGAATACAGTCTGCTCCTTCCAGTTTCTGTGGTGCAGCAGAATATCTCGGTTTTTCTCTGTGCGCTCTGTTTTATAACTTTACTATTTTTTGAAACTGCTCTTCATGAGAAGCCTTGTACTCAGCCACCCTTTTTTTCATTTCACCCTCTGATTTTTGCATTTTTATCAGTTCATCTAAATAGCTAGTTAAAGCTTCTTCTATTTTTTTCCAACTATTTCATGTATTTTAATCATCTGTGATTACATTTGATTTATTCCTCTAAATTACCAGAAGACATGTCTAAAACCAAAGCTGAAACTTAACAGCTGCAGGATTCTTGAAAGCCAATATTTTTTTTTCACCGTTTCTGGTCGACTTTCTTTCATGTTCCCCAGATTTGTTCTTTGCTGGTGTCCGGGTGGTTTACTTATTAGCCAGTAACTGAATTTTACCTAGGCTTATAACTCCGCTGGTCCTTTTTTCTCAGTTTCTGTTTTCACACTGTGTGAGCTGACTTTAAGCTGTTGATGAGCGTGCGGCCATCTTGGAAGTCCCTATTTCTTCACCTTGACTTATAATTTAAATTGACAATTTATAATGATATTGCGGTTCTCACAAAAGGCAGATTTTAGCCTCTCATCCTTTTCTTTTGGAAGTACATAAGAAGAAGAGTATGCAGCTTGCAGATAGTGCAATAGTGGCTCACAGCTTGTGTAGGGAAGTGTTTTCTCCAATGGAGAGCATCGTAGATTATTGGGGTATTCCCTAAACTTGTGAAATAAGCAACTGTGGCATTCAGGAATGCATGGCCTAGGTATTGTGGATAGTAAGGAGAACACTGATCGATAAAGAACTGCAGTTTTTCTGTTAGGTATAGTAATTGGAACAATAAAGAAGCAAAAATAGCTCTTGTCTATCACTGTATTCTGTGTTCTAGGTTTCTTGGGAACCAGCCTATATCTCAACAAATTGACTGTCTTCTTTAAAGAACTGACAAACTCAGATGGTTCCATTAGTGAAAGGTTATTCTAGATAGAATATTTTCCAATTTCCAGTAAATATTAATGCAAATAGTGGGAGTTTGATAGTTACTGAATAACCCATCTATGACAGTTCCAGCAGTTTGAATGTGCCAAGCATAGAAGTGTAGTAGCTTCAGGAGCTGTTTTGGCTGCCTTGCACTTGTATAGGTGGCTTCAGAATTAAAATAATTGGTTGAAGGCTCTTTGTTCCCATGTAAAAAAGGATGTGTGTGTGTGTGTGTGTGTGTGTGTGTGTGTGTGTGTGTGTGTGTGTGTGTGTGTGTGTGTGTATATATATATATATATATATATATATATATCTGTGTTGAATTGCCGAAATGACATTTCAACAAAACCCAGATGGCCGACTCCACTTCACCATAACGCTTTTACAGTGAAACCATGGACTGATGAAATCCTTTCCCTGTGAAAGGAACTACTTGTCCACCACGAAAAAAAATTAAAGGGACCAAAGTTAAACCCACCCAAATGGGGGGGGCTTTGCCCCCCCCTTACTTAAATAAACCAACTCCGAGATTGCATTAGACTGAAGAAAGGGCAAAGTTCACCGTGGTGGCCAAGTGGTTTTGGTGATGATGATGTTACACACACGCACACACACACACACACACGTGTGTATGTGTGTGTATATATTTATATATATATATATATATGTGTGTGTGTGTGTGTGTGTGTGTATATATATATATATATATATATATATATATAAAGTGTGTGTATATATGTATATATACATATAAATGTGTATAATATATGTAAATGTGTGTGTGTGTATGTGTGTGTATATATATATCTGCTGCAGAAGCTTGAGCCTTCAAAATCCCTAGAAATTCATCCTATTAAAACATAATTTAAAGACATACTGTAAGCCTTCTGTCTACAGTCAGTCTTCTAGTCACCTGCTCAAAAGAAGAGAAAAAATGCACAGAAGGTATAATGTCAAATAATGGTGCAAATAACTTTATAATATCCTGGGAACTCTTCCTGCTGTCATAGATTTTGACTGTTCGTAAGGGCTCTGTGAAGACTGCTTCTCTCAGTCCTTACCCAACGTTAACAATGATGTCAAAATAATTGCTAGTTTTAATAAAAATAAACACAACACTTTTTTTAATAAATATGTACCTCAGTATAAACGTAGCGCTCTAGGATGGGCAGTGGATAAAATTGTCCATTTATTTGTATATTTCACTCGCACGCACACTATAAATATAGACAGGTATATGCGTGCTTCTGTGTGTGTGTGCATATATATATATATATATATATATATGTGTGTGTGTGTGTATATATATATATATATATATATATATATATATATATATATATATATATATATATATATATGTATGTATATGTATTGTGTGTGTGTGTATGTGTATATAAAATGTATGAGTGAGCTTCGAAATATCGAACAAAACAGTAGGTTGATCCCAAAGGACTGAAGCTCAAGCTTTCAAGGGAAAAAAAATGGATCCCCAGTGTGGAGGGTTGTGACCCCCGCACTCTCTTCTAATTGCATGTACCAACTCTTAAGATACCACAACAATGGGAAAAGGGCAAGTTTGCACACACACACTGCTACACAATGACCTCCTGCAAAGTATTGCTCTACAGTTATATGATTATTCTATCACTTCTGCTGGCACTACAAATGTTCAACTATATGGAGTGTATCTGTTATCTGTGTGAAATATACACCTTGGGTGTGTCTGTCTGGTCTGAGGATACCAAGGCCATTCCTGTAAATGGAGGAACTAGTTATGTTTTTGCAGTGGATCTTGTCCCACTGCACCGGAGGGGGAAGGCGTTCTACATTAGGCATGTGTATGCATTGTTTTCCTGTAATCCTGCCATGACTGATCAGTGACTGCTGTTTAACAGTGGTCAGACAACAGCAGGGTTAAATCACTTGCATCTGTAGATGGTTTCTATACCCATTAAGTTACAGACACTTTACTGTGTACACCTCAGACCTCCCGTTATGGTAACAAAAATAAATAAATAATTGTTGAAATAAAAAAGTTCCATCGTGTGACACACAGATGCACACTTGTCTTGTACAGACAGATTAGTGACTGTTTAATATGAGCAAATGACAAGAAGGTTGGTTACTTTCATCAACAGACAGATCCCAACCTACCCAGCAGTTATAACAATTTCTGTGTGCACTTCACACGTGTGATTGTGATAAAACGTGATGGCCATATAATGAATTTCAGCTTTTTCAATACTATTAAAATAATAACCACACAATGAAGTATTACAAGTTGCTTTTACAGAAATAACACAAATCCTGCAAAGTGAGAAAAACGATCAAACAGCAGTAGTTGGTTTTCTTCTTCTGCAGGCAGTCCCAGCAATTTTAGCTAATTTCTTTGGATTTATCTTGGATGTATAACTCATAAAATAAATAAGTGAAAATAAAGAAAAAATACACTCTCGAAGACTTTGTGCAAGAATCAAAGACCAAGCCAAAAATATTAAGGAAACAAAGGACCCCAAAGTCAAGGCCTGTTTTTAAAAAGGACCAGGTTTGCATAACATGCATTTTTCTGAAGGATACAAAGTCTGAAACTCAAAGGTCAGTTATTTAGCAGCTGCAGTCTTAGAAAACCACACATTTTATGGTGAGCACACCAACAATGTGAGACAAACTTGGGAACAGCTGGCAGGTACTGCTGGCCACAAATAGGTACAGCTAATAGGCATACAGTTTGCATACCTCCTCATACTTCTTGTAGGACTATGGGATATAGCTATTCAGAAATACAAGTTTAAACAACTGATGGTGGCAAATTGATGCAAACAAATATATAAAATAATCATATTTTACTGTGAGACATAGGATATCTAGGGTGTCCTGCAGTGGAAATACTCATCACTGTCACTCATTCTTCATATCTGCATATTTTCATATTTGTATAACTGAAAAAGCTACATGTAATTTAGGGGTATGGCTTGAAATGTCACGGTGGGAGACAGAAATATAAATGATCACTGCCCATATATAATATACTGTACTTGAGATATTGCCAGTGGCTTGCTAGTAATTAAGAATATAGCCAGTATTTGCTTGAGCACAAGAGCACACATGTGTGCACACGCACTTGCATCATATGCAGCCACCTTCATTGGGCCTCCATTCTGTCTGCCCGTTTCTTCACTTCTCTCCTCTCTGTACCTCCATTTCCTTTGTTCTCAGCACAGTTCATAGTTTCTTGAAAGTCCTTTGTTCATAATAATCTCCATGTCCAGGCTTTCCCTGTCCTTTAGGTCTGATAACCTTGAGGGTGATTATATTTGGGAGAGATTCTCTCTACAGGACTTTAGGTTCCATCATCATGTCCTTGGGTGCACCATTCCTTCCTTATGAAGTCCAGCTCCGCCTTTCCTCTTCACTTTGTTCCCCATCAGATAGGTCTGATAAACTGCTGGTTCTGACCTTCCTCTTCTAAATGGAATACAACCAGGTAAAGCTAACAGAATTTAGCAATGTTAAGTTGTCAATCTTGCCTTCATTCTTGCTGGATGGGTTCGGAGTCGAGCCTCGGCTCCGACTCGGCCTATTACTAAAGCTCGAGAGCTATTTTTTACTGGCATTTAGTCAGTTTTTTGGGTTCTAACCTTAGCGATAGTTATTCCTAGTTACTACCCTATAGATCCCCGTTTAGAATCCCCTCTTAGGTAGTTTTTGTCTTCAGTTTTCCCCTCACTGAATAGTTAGGCCTTTGGCTAATCTTGTTCTATACAGTTCTGTAGTAGTATAATTGTGTGTGTGTGTGTGTGTGTGTTGGCTGATTGTGACTAGACCACTTAGAGTTGTCTTTTTCTGCCCGTCATCCTTGTTTCAGGATGTTGAAAGACACCAAGGTCTAGGACTTTAGGTTCCATCATCATGTCCTTGGGTGCACCATTCCTTCCTTATGAAGTCCAGCTCTGTCTTTCCTCTTCACTTTGTTCCCCATCAGATAGGTCTGATAAACTGCTGGTTATGACCTTCCTCCTCTAAATAGGTTCATAGGTTCATAGGTTCATACTAGGCTATCTGCTATACCCATTATTTTGCTGTGCCTCTGTTGAGCAGTGACACTGAGGTAAATCCATTGGTCAAGATTTCTCTTGAACAAGGCCAGGGATCTAGATTTTTGAGGTGAAGCATATTCATCAAATCTGGGTTTGATCACCTCTGAACTGAATAGAGCTGGAGTTCTTTCAGTCGGGCAGCATAGGACAGATGTTTGAGACCCTTTATCCTTTTGGTGAGCTTTGTGGCCTCTCCAGCTGCTGCAAGTGTCGGGTCAGATACATTCCGAATGGGGCATTGTACTCAATCATTGGTCTGATGGTGATGAGTATGGGAGACTATGACCTCCCTTGATCTAGATGAGAATCCCTTCATGATAAGGTGGGCAATGTAGAAGGTCTTCCTAACTACTTTAGCTACATGGGTGTCGAATGACAGACTACTATCAACCTGGGTCCCCAGGTCCCTGATAACTTCTTCTGTGCTCAGTGGATTGCCACCTATTTGGTAGCTAGGGGTAACCTTGTTTTTCCGAAGGGTATGACTATGCATTTTTGGCATTTAACTTTAGGCCATGGCTCTGGCACCAGTTATCTGTTTCTGTGAGACCCTTCTGAAGGATATCTGTGTCAGATGTGAGTTTGCAGTCATCTGCAAACTTTGTCATAACCCTCCTGTGTTTAGATGCCAAACAAGAGTGGGCCCAGGACTGAGCCCTGTGGTACACCACTTGTGACAGGCTTTGAGTCTGACATGGCGCCAGCAACTCTGACCCTGTGGGTTCTGTCACTCAGCCAGTTTGCAACCCATCTTGTGATGTATGGGTTAACATTTAAGCTGATGAGTTTTTCAATGATACCCGAGTGGGGTATTGTGCCAGATCGAGGTAGGCTGTATGGACTGCCTTTCCCTCATCAATGGCTTTGGTGACTGTTTCAAAAAGTCAACCAAGTTTAGAAGGCATGATCTGCCTTTGACAAAGCCAAACTGGGATGGATCCAAAGTCTGCAAATTCCTATGTCTTTATTTATGAGGTCCATTATGATCCTCTCCATGGCTTTGCAGATAAGGCTTGTCAATGTGAAGTGGGACCACAGTTGCAGAGAGGTAAGACTATGATTAAACAGCTGTCCTAGCTGTGGGTTTAATTACACCATCAGGTCCCATGGATGCTGTGTTTTTGCTTTGGAGAGAGCAGTTCTCACTTGGGCGTTGGAGATGTTTGGGGGCTGCAATCGGTATAGATATCTCTCCTTTTGGGGGAGAAGTTTGCACTGAACCTGTCAGCCAGTATGTTGGCAATGTCTGTAGGATCAGTAATCTTCACATCATTTTGAACTAGTTCTGAGCATATCTGGGAGTTTCCTCCCAGGTTTCTAACATAGCTAAAGAAGGCCTTATGATTGTCTTTTGAGTCTTTAGCTATTTTTCTCTCAAAATTTGCTTTGGATGATTTTATGAGAGCTCTTAGTTTTTACTTATAGTGATCAAGGGTGTCTTACCTTTTAAGGATTTTGCTCTATCTTGTAGTAGCTTCCTCCTTTTGTTGTAGAGTTTGTTTATGGCTGGGGTCCACCAGACTGGCCTTTGGTACAAAGAGTCTTTGTTTTGCTTGGGATTGCCTTATCCATGCAGTCCTGCAGGTGCTGGTAGAAGGCATTTGTAAGTGATTCAGCGGCTTGAGTACTGTTTTCTGCTGGCTCGGGCCCCTTAAAGGCGACCACACTAGTCTTCAGAAGTGTGAAGTTCTTTACTGTGGTCTTTTTATTTCAGGTGGGGTGGGATGAGGACCTCCAGCGAGATTAGTTTGTGATCTGATCTCACCAGTGAGGTGTTGAACATTGTGCTCCCATGTTCGTGATGATGAGATCAAGTATGTTTTCTCCTCTTGTGGGATGGTGACTAGTTGTTCCATGGCATTTGAGTTTATGAATTCCAGGAACTTTTGGGCTAGGGTGTTTGGGCTTGAGTAGTGTTCCCAGTCTATATTAGGGTAATTGAAGTCACCTAGTATGATGGTGTTTGGTGATACATTTATCCCTCTAGTGTTTTCAGGAAGGCCATGTGAGGTTCCTGAGTTTGTGAGGGTGGCCTGTAACATGCTACAATTTGTAGAGCAGTCTTGCCTATGGTTAATTGCACCTGGATGGTCTCTGATGCATGCCACCAGTCTTGAGGTGTGGGTGTCTTTGATGAATATGGATACCTATTGTCCGGATTTTGGGGCGGCATGATAAGAGGTAAAACCTGATAGTGCTGGGGTGCTCTCAGGAGCCTTGAACCAGGTTTCTGTCACTGCACAGACATCGATGTTCTCCATACTGAGAAGGGCCTGCATTTTGAGATTTAGACTTCTGGCATTGAGCAGCATTACCCTTAGTTTTTTCCTTTTTGTGTTCTAGGGTGGTAGGTTTAGAATTTGAGCCTTGCCTAAAAAGGCACTATGGGGTGGCAAGAGCCTTTGCCAATATCCGATTGACAGGTGGCGTGGCTTGTCCAGCATGTCATCCCAGGCAGACAGACATTGGATCCCCTTTGAATGACACCAGAGTTTAAGCCAATTGTTAAAGCTGATCATCTTATCTCTGTATTGTGGCATCATTCTTGGTGAAGGTAGGATACTGCTCAAGGTCAGGGTCATACCTGCCTGGGCTACATAATCAGAGAGCTCCTCAATGTGTCTTTTCATGGCGTGGACAATGACTGAGTCGTATTTGTACCTGCTGTTGAGAGACCTGAGTGCTTGCGTTATGTGGCCCGACAGGCAGCTTACTGTGACCTTCTCCTTACTCAGTCTGGTGCAGTGTGTCTGACTATGGAGTCACCAATGACTAGTGTGTCTGGCATTGTGTTTGGCCTTAAGGGCTGTGACTGTTTGACACTCTGACTGTGAGGTCTATGTGTTGCAGGTGTTGTGTTCTAAGGTGGTGGTTGTTTGGGTGTCTGCTTTGGTGGCCTCTGCTGTTTTGGTAGATTTTTGATCAGAGCCGTATGTCTTTGTGTGTTTATGTGTATGATTTGAGGTTGTGATGGTACTATGTGAGACTGGGTCTATAGTGTGTGTGGTAACCTTCTCCTCCTGACTGGTCTTGCCAGTCCTATGTTGAGAGAGCTCAGCCTCCAGTTTGGCCGTATAGTTGCATCTCTCGCATGTATTTGTGTTTTGTGGGAGGAGGAGAGGGTTGTCTGTGTACATGAGGCAATTGTAACATTGCCTCAATATTCCCAGGTTCACCAGCTGAGCAGGAGAGGACACTAGCAACTGATCCCTCGACATGCTAGAAGGACTAGACAAAAACTTTAAAAGAAATGGGGTTTGCCTTTATCAAGGTAATAAGTACTGTAGGAACAAGTGCTAGGTTTAACAGATAGAGAAAAGTCTACTTGAAGTCAAGTAGAGATGATCTTTTTAGGTATTAGAGAAAGTGCTAGTAACAGGGATGCTTAAAGGTAAGATTGAAAAGAATGCACTCTGCAGTGTGCACTAGAGAAGTTAGATATGAAAGTAGGTAACTTGAGTTTTACCTGTTTAAAAGTTAAGGTTTAGTGGAGAGTTACTATTTTTAAAACAGTAAGATGGACTGAAAGGGGTGGTTACTTTTGTATTTTGGTGCTATGAAATACTGTAGGATGGCCAATAAATTTAAATAATTGAAGGGTGGGATTTCAAAAGTGATGGTTTGTGATTACTCACATAAGCCAGTGAAAGTAGAGAGAAATGAGATATATGGTCAGATTAACATAAGAGGCGGGCAACTAGAAAGACAGTGGTATTTAACAAGACAACTTAAATGGGTGGGAGGGAGGGAAAAATTCTGCCTGACTCAGAACAGAGAGCTGTGGTCTCTTTTGAAGTTTTAATATGCTGTTAGAACAGAATGCAAGCAAAACACAAGATAAAGAAAACAAACTACAGTATTCAAAATATAGAAAGGCAATACTGAAATACAAAAAATAACAGCAAACTAACCTTTCCTTCACAGCAAAGTGTAGCAGAGTCTGGATGAGCCTTTCTGGTAAAGCTCTGAAATGTTTTAGTTTACTCCTTAAATAGAAATTTTAGTTCCTAGCTCCACCCCCTCTGTTAACAAGTGATTAACCTTAAGTGACCTCTTCTGTCTTATGAATGAGTCCTTAATTAATCAGTTCTTATTTCTGCCTGACTCAGAACAGAGAGAGCTGTGGTCTCTTTTGAAGTTTTAATATGCTGTTAGAACAGAATGCAAGCAAAACACAAGATAAAGAAAACAAACTACAGTATTCAAAATATAGAAAGGCAATACTGAAATACAAAATAACAGCAAACTAACCTTTCCTTCACAGCAAAGTGTAGCAGAGTCTGGATGAGCCTTTCTGGTAAAGCTCTGAAATGTTTTAGTTTACTCCTTAAATAGAAATTTTAGTTCTCTGTTAACAAGTGATTAACCTTAAGTGACCTCTTCTGTCTTATGAATGAGTCCTTAATTAATCAGTTCTTATTTCTGCCTGACTCAGAACAGAGAGAGCTGTGGTCTCTTTTGAAGTTTTAATATGCTGTTAGAACAGAATGCAAGCAAAACACAAGATAAAGAAAACAAACTACAGTATTCAAAATATAGAAAGGCAATACTGAAATACAAAAAATAACAGCAAACTAACCTTTCCTTCACAGCAAAGTGTAGCAGAGTCTGGATGAGCCTTTCTGGTAAATGGAATACAACCAGGTAAAGCTAACAGAATTTAGCATTCCTCAGCTTGAGAGGGATCAGCAGTTTGCTGTACTCCTCGTACCAGTAAAAGGGCTTGTTGGTTATCTTGGATGATGCTGATTTGTACATTTTTTACTATCAAGCCTTGCACATGGTTTAATTACTAACCACTCCCCTCAAGTAATGAGAAACACCACATCAAAACATTGTTTCCCAGTAGCACTTCCTGATCTGTGTCCCTTTACTCAACCAATAAAGGCGTCTGTTTCGTTACCGACGAGCATTCCATTTCTGTCGCTCCTGTGTTTTGTAGCATGCCCTGTCCCTGCCATTAGCCCTTTGAGCATTGCCCAAGTAACATCTCAGCATTTCTGCCACAACAAATGTATCTTGCAGCATTCCATAGTTTATCACATTCCCATATCATTGCTGCCACTCCTTACTCCTCCACTAGCCCTTGCAATGACACTTCTTACTTCTGTAGTGCAGCTTGAATCTGAAAGCCCTTTGTAAAAATACCTGTCCTTCCCTCAACAGAGGCCAGAAGTTTAACCTTATAGCTCCTTTTTGCACTGTGTAAGCTTTCTGTAGCCCAGGTAACTGGTTTTATGCCTTGCTTGAGGCGTCTCACACCACATACATTCTTCAGAACTTCAGTAACATCATGGCTAGAACTAATTCTCTCACCTAAAGGTCTGAGAAGTGAGCAGTCCATGAAAAAATGGCCAGTGTTTTTTTTTCCACAGTGTACCAAGATGTAGGCTCATAGGTAAGTACTATGCTAGCTGCCCTTGTGGTTCATTTTAAGCCTAGCCAGTTTCCCTTTTGGTGCTTTAATTAAGTTCAAGTTTGGGCACTTTGTCATTGTATCACACAATGAAATTACTTTTTTATGACAACTCAAAGATGCATTAAAATAAAATAATTAAAAACACAAAATAACATAAAATAAATAAAAAGTAACCAAAAACAATTATCCAAAATATAACATCCTAAGTTATCACACTTATTAATTAATAGTATTTTATAATGTATATTAATATAATGCACATTACCAACCTAGCCTATTGCACCTATTCAAATAAAAGTCATATCAGGCTAAGAGTATTCAGACAATAGAAAATTTATGGCAGTTGGAAAGAAACTGTCTTTAATATGTTTCTCCTTGTACAGATTGATCTAAAGCATGTACCTGATGGTAGAAGCTCAAACAAAATATTTCCAGAGTGTGTATTATCCTTAATATTTTTAGCCCTTCTCACACATTGGGTCTTGTCTTATACAAATGTTCAAGCAATGGCAGCTCATTGCCAGTAATAACCTGTGCTGTTTTTACGACCCACTGCAGGGCTTTTTTAGCAACCTTAGTGCAGCTATTGTGTAGTACATCTATAAAAATTAGCCAACAGCCTCTGGGGAAGGCTAACCCTCCTTAACTTCCTCAGTAAATAAAGGTGGTGGTGTGCTTTGCTTATTAATTCCAAGGTATTTGTCAGCTCAGGACAAATATTCTGCAATGGTAACTCCCAGAAACTTAAAGCTGGAAAATCTCTCCACAGCCTCAGTATTAATTGTTATTGGACTATGACTAATCTTTTTAGTGGTCCTAAAATCCAAAATAACTTCTTTGATCTTTAGTATTTAAGACCAAATTACTGATATCACACCATGTTGTCATGTTCTGAACCTCCTACCTATATGCAATTTCATCATTTTTTTATATAAGCCCTGTGACAGTCTTACCATCCGCAAATTTACCAGTAATGTTTGGCTCATGGATGGGTTGACAATCATGGGTGAAGTGTGCATAGAGGAAGGGAATTAATACACAACCTTGTGGCACACCAGTGCTCAGGGTAAGGGTAGAAGTTGCATACTTGTCCACCCTGACAAACTGAGGGTGATTGGTAAGAAAGTCCACGAACCAATTGCATACAGAAGGAGCAAGTCCTAGTGCACAGAGATCATTAATCAACTGATTTGGTGCAGTGGTGTTAAATTCTGAGCTGTAGTCAGCAAAGGGCATCCTAACAAAGGTGTTAGACTTTTCCAAGTGTGAAAGGGCATCGTGCAAGACCACACAAATAGCATCTTCAGTCAATCTGTTTCTCCGATAAGCAAGCTGATGTCTGTCTAAATCAGCTGGAATGGAAGCTTTCATATGAGCAATTACCACTCGTTCAAAACACTTTGCAATAACAGAAGTGAGAGCGACTGGTCAATAATCATTAAGACATGTTATCCTAGATTTTTTTGGAAATTATTAAGACGGATTATCCTATTTTTTTTTTTTTGGAACAGGTACAATGATTGTAGATTTCAGGCATATGGGAACCACACATAAGCGAAGAGAGAGTTTGAATAGATGTGTAAATACCTTCGCTAGTTGATCAGCACAGGCCTGAAGCACATGTCCTTGCACATTGTGAGGACCTGCTGCTTTCCTTATAGTGATGATGTTGAGTGCCTGCCACATCTCGTGTGTATGTAGGACCAAAGGTTGCAAATCTCCAGTCGTATTGATGCTAACTGGTGGCTGATTATTGTCCTTATCAAATTATGCAAAGAAACCATTAAGTTCCTGTGCTAAATTGGCATCATTATTAGCTAACGTATATTGAATGTCATTTTTATTCTTATAATCCGTAATTGAAAGGATGCCTCGCCACATCCGCTTTGAATTTTAGTTATTACCAACATCCTCCTGAAGCCGTTGTTTATACTTAAGTTTTGTGGACCTGATACCTCTCTCAAGATTAGCTCTGACAGCTCTATAGACTGAGGCCTCTCCTAATTTAAAGGCTGTATCCCTTTCTCTAAGCAACTGTTTGACTTCATTATTGATCCACGGTTTCTCATTTGGGTAAACCATAATCCTTTTATTGACAGAGATTATCAACACAGAAATTAAGGTATGACAGCACAGATGAAGTATATATATCCAAATCTGTCTGATGAAAAAATATATTCCAGTTTGTGTTCAAAACAGTCTGGGAGTTGAGAGATGGCACTTTCAGGCCAAACTTTAACAGTCTTACTAATTTACTTCGTACTGTTAATAAGAGCTTTATGCACAAGGTCAAGAAACAGAGAGATGATCAAACTGACCAAGGTGAGGACGTGATATGACCTTGTAGGCATCTTTTGTATAAACATGATTTAGGATGTTTTCCCCTCTAGTTTTACAGTTTACATACTGATAAAATCTGAGAAATATATACTTAAGATTTGCTTGATTAAAATCCATAGCAATGATAAAAACTGCACCAGGGTATAAATTCTGTTGTTTACTGATGACATCAAACAGCTGCTCAAGTGATAACTTAACATTAGCCTGAGGTGGCATATATACTGCCATTACAACAACTGTATATTCCCTTGGCAGATAAAATGGATCATTAAATATTCAACATCCAGAGAACATAATTTATTGATTATGGTTACATTAGTACAGCAGGCATTATTAATATAAACACACAGTTCTCCACGTTTTCTTACCAGAGTCGGACGTTCTATCAGCTTGATAGTGTGTGCAACCTGCCAACTCAAGTGCAGTGTTTGATATACTGGGATTCAACCACGTCTCCCAAAAAATAAATAAATAAAACTCAGCAGTCCTTTATAATTGTATTAGTAGAACTGTCCAGTCTAAGGTCATCCATTTTATTAACAAGTGTTCTGGGATTTGCAAGAAAAGTGCTAGGAGGAGGGGTTTTATGCGGAGCAGCTTTCAGCAATTCCGCTCACTTAACTCTTTTGCTTCCTCTCCCTGTACCATCTTCTTCCAAGAGTAGAAGTCCTGTTGGTCTAAAAATCTCCTGCTGTATTGCTTCTGCACTTTTGCTGTCTGTAGCATTCAAGCTATTCAAACCAATCTGCAGAAGCTCCTGATGACTGTAACAGATGCTCGCTCTTGTTTGTAACATAACGATAAAATGATAATCCACATCAAAAACATTGTTAACAAGAAAAAGCATATATTTGGGAAGCATAAAGCTGCATTATCTGTGCATGCCACCATCTTTCACAATGATCACTATCCCATTTGGTGATAGATTAGTGTTATCCACCCTATAGTCAATAATTCTATATTACCCCTATGAAAATAACTGAGATCATACCAGAGGTAATTCGAGGGGATCTATGTAAATGATATAGAGGATTTTGATTGAGCCTTTGATCATAAGCACATTATTATATGTTCAATACATGGATGGCAAGAGAGCTTAAGAGGTGTTTTTGGCATCTCTGTTGAGAATGCATAATAATGGGTTATGATCGGTGAGATCTGATCATAAATATTTGTAGTGAACAGAGTTTTATCTACTCAGCGTAGTAACTGTTACAAACAAAAAAGTGTTTACCTGTTTTGAAAACCAGTAAAGCACTCTTAGCGAGTGCTGTCACCTAGGTGGCAAGTAATGCTAAATGTAATACCCCTGTTAGGCAGCAAAGAGGGCACTGAAGGTTATGCCCGAGTGTCCAGATCTTTTGTAGTGTGCCCTCTCGGGTGCTCAGTCCTTTTGTAAGAACAGTCCTTTTGTTTGTGTGGCTCCTATACACACACAAGGTGTGTGGTGATGTCCAGTGAAGTCAGGCCAAGGCTGCCAGGGTTGAAGCCAGTCTTACTGGAAAGTAAACCTCAGCCCAGAGGGAACCAAAATGTAGACCAGGAAACAGACCTCTGTGGGTCCCAGATACCTTTGACCCAGCACTGTGAAATCTCAGTAAACCAATATGCAATAAAGAAATCTCAGATGTTCTTCGTGTTTCACTGTTGCAGTCATGGCATTTGGGTAATCTGCTGGCAGGTTGCCCTCAGTCAGCCTGATTAACAAAGTCTTGGGTCCTGCGTTGGTTGCTCTCCCTTCTTCCATGATGTCAGGTCGTCAGGGGTATAAAATATGCAGCCGACGCCATTACATCAGTCTTTCTTGCTGTGCAGTGCCCGAAGCAGAAGCAGTTCGCAAGTGCCGGTCGTCCGACTCCTGAAATTTTCATTTTCAAGTTTCAGAACCGAAGTCTTCAACTAAAAAGCTAAGTACCCTGTTGGGGAAACTTTTTCTTGCTCCTTACTGATGTCAGTAAAAGTTAATAATTGTATTACTTGTGGGAAGCAAATACCTCAAAAGGATTTTCACTTGTACTATATTCCTTGCCTAGGCCCTGACCATGACGTACCTTGCTGTCGGTTTTGTGCTTTATTTAATCAACGCACTATCTGTCGTCGGTACATTTTTGCTTGTAAATATTTTGGATCATGATTTAATTATCCAGAAATGATGTTGGTTAGCAATCCGACAACCGGAATACCTAAAATCGCAAAGAAAGGCAGAGACAGGGCGTTGCGGTTCAAAACTGCCGACGACGCTTCTCCTAAGACAGTCGCCGGTTAGAGATTCCAGTGCGCTGGATAGATGGGGTAAGAAGGTTTATACTTCTGCAACCTTTGGCAATCCGGGCTTTAAACTGCCAGTTCCATATGCTAAAATATCAGCAGCATATCATGGGACTGCATAAACAAAAAATGATGATTTCTGACTGTGGAAAATAAAGATTTACAGGATTTATTACATTCAGCTGAAAAAGTTGGAAAACATACTTTGCAATGTGGTTTTGATTCTTTGGAGGCGTCCTGCAGGGCTGCTGTTACTGGGTCTGTGCTTAGAAGGCATGCTTGGCTTAAGGAGCAGTCTCTGCCTGATCATGTTAAAGCAAAATTGTTGGATGCTCCTTTGCAGCAGGACTGTCTGTTTGGCAATAAGGCTGAAGAAGTTCTAAAAAAGATGGAAGATAAGGCTAAATCTATGCAGACTGTGAAAGATTTCTTACAAGTACAGCCTCCAAGATTTAGTAGGCACTGGCCTACTAAGAACTGATCCTTTCCAGTTCCTTCCAGTGCCACTCAAGCCAGACCCAGACATGCCAAAAGCTCCAAATTCCAGTCCAAAGGGACTTTCAGATCTAAGCAATGGGGTGCCTCCTCTTCCAAATCTGGAATCAACAAGACATCTCCCTATGTTACAGTCTCAATGACTTTCCTTTAGAATTACCAAGCACTTACCTTTTAGCTGCCCCTTTGGGGGGAAAACTGACACTTCTTGCAAAAAACTGGCAACTTATAACCCAGGACAAATGGGTTTTAAATATAGTGTCCCAGGGATACAGATTTCATTATCACATGCTGGCAACTCCAATCGGGTGGCCAGACCTGCCCCAAAATCAGTGGGCAGAGGCTCAGAAACAAGTACTTTCCCTCTTAAACATGGGGGCTATTCATCTAGTACCAGAAGGGGAAAAGGGACAATGTTTGTATTCCAGACTCTTCCTGGTACCCAGAAAAGGCAAATCATGGCATCCAATTCTGAACTTGTCTACTCTAAACACTTTCCTGGACATTCCAAAATTCAAGATGCTGACTCTTCACCAGTTACTGCCTATGCTAGGCAAAGATGCCTGGTTGGCAAATCTAGATCTAAAAGAGGCATTACCTGCATATCCCAATCAGGGAATCTTGCAGAAAATACCTCCGCTTCAAAGCAGGCTTTTTGCATTAACAGTTCTCTGCACTGCCCTTTGGCTTATCTACTGCGCCCAGGGTCTTTACAAAGTGCCTGGCTCCAGTAATTGCATTTTGCAGGCAAAGAAATATTCAGATATATCCATACCTGGACGATTGTTTAATTCAGGCAGAAAACAAGGCCATTCTTCTAAAACATCTGGCATTTCTAAAAAAGGTTCTAACTTGTCTAGGATACACCATAAATGAAAAGAAATCACAACTGTGCCCTCTCAAAAAAATTACATTCCTGGGTGCAAGCTTGAATACAACTGCTCAGATGGCTTACCTTATGCCAGAAAAGCAAATTCAGTTGGTGACTTACTTCAAGCAGGTGGCCACAAAAACCCTATTTGCAAAACATTTGTCTGGAAGCCTTGGGGTTCATGGCCTCCTGCATTCTTCTAATTCCATATGCAAGACTGCATATGAGGAAACTTCAGTGGTACTTAAAAAGTTTATGGAGTAAACATTGTCACAGCCTGGAAACAATGATTCCTATCATAACTTGCCTGCAACTAGAGTTCCTATGGTGGGCAGAGGCCTGCCACCAAAACAAGGGACTGTCATTCATACCACCCCCTGCCGCCCAAACCCTAATTACAGATGCATCAGACTATGAATGGGGGGGCTCATCTGGCAGGGAAGTGCATTCAAGGTAAATGGAGCCCAAATCAAATGCACCTTCATATCAATCACAAAAAAATGCTAGCTGTACAGAATGCACTGACAGCCTTCAAGGACTACCTTCATCCAGCAGAACTAATTGTAAAAACGGACAACACCACAGTTATGTGGTACATAAACAAGCAGGGGGTACACATTTCTACCCCTCTGCAGACAAGCCATGGCATTGTGGAACACGGCCTTGAGCAATCAAGTACAACTACAAGCCCAATTCCTGCCAGGAAAGCTGAATATTTTGGCAGACGATCTAAGCAGAAATCTCATGGACCCACACGAATGGAAACTGGAACCACGGATTTTCGACATGTTGACACGCAAATGGGGGAGCCCAGACATATATCTCTTTGCCTCACCCCAGGACTACCAGTTGGACAAATTTTGCACAAGAGCTCCTCACAAAAAAGCCTGGAAAGTGGATGCTCTGTCCTTCAGCTGGGGAAACCTATCAGTCTATGCTTTTCCCCATCTGCCTTTGCTCTCCAAAGTTCTACTAAAAGTCAAACAGGACAAACCAAAGAAGATTTTGCTTGCTCCAGACTGGCCTCGCCAACACTGGTACCCACTCCTACGCAGTCTATCACAACTTTTTCCATGACACCTGCCTCACACACCTTCCTTACTGTCTCAGCAGAACAACCAAATTCTGCACCCTCAGCTCCAAACATTGAATCTTGCAGCTTGGCTGATCACCTAAATTCTCCCTTAGCATCCCTCAGCAAACCTGTGATGGATGTCATTTTGGTGGCAAGAAGACGAAGACCTAGTACCAGAAAATCTTATGCTAACAAATGGAAAATATTCTGTGCCTGGAATCAGTCTCAAGGGATGACCACAGCAGTGCCCAATTTACCCTAGACTTTGCAATACTTAACTGAGATGCTTCACAAGGGTCTATCTTTTTCTTCCATAAAAATACATGCCTCAGCCATTTCAGCTCATTACAACACAGAACCCCCCCTTCTCTCATCCTCTGTTAAAGCAGTGTCTTAGAGGGGCCAAAAGCTTAAGGCCACACAGGAGAGCTCCAACCCCTGCCTGGGACCTTAACTTTGTATTGGAAAAACTCACTCTACCTCCTTTTGAGCCAGCTGCTACTGCAGACTTAAAATTCCTTTCTTGGAAAACAGCCTTCCTTTTAGCAATTACTTCGGCTAGAAGGATTTCTGAATTACAGGCCCTTATGGCAGTGGAGCCTTTCGTCATCTTTCATTAGGACAAGATGTCACTCAGGACCAATCCATCCTTCATGCCCAAGGTGGTATTCAGTGTGGCTCTTAATCAGCCCATTCATTTGCCAACTTTCTTTCCCAATCCACAGAGCAAAGGGGAGCGGATTCTGCATTCATTGGATGTACACAAACAACTTAGATTTTACTTGGACAGGACTAAATCTCGAAGAAAATCTGAACAACTGCTGGTAGCATTTGCTGTAGGGGTAGAGGGAAAGGCTATTTCAAAGCAAACCATTTCCAAATGGATAAGCCATTGCATTCATTTCTGCTATAAGCATCATGGAAAACCTATCCCCCAGGGGATCAGATCCCATTCCACCAGGGCTGCATCTACTTCTACAGCCTTTCTCCGAGGTGTTCCTACCAGGGATATTCTAGAAGCTGCTACCTGGAGTTCAATTCATACTTTCACCAAGCATTGCCATTTACCAATTTTCTCTAAATCCAGAGCCAGCTGTGCCACTGCTGTTTTGCAGGTCCTTATAGCCAGTCCTAATACTGTACAAGTCCATCCGCCCAACCTTAGCTTTGGGAATCTACCCAAATGTAATGACTGCAACAGTGAAACACTAAGAACATAGTACAGTTGTGTACACTTACCATAAATGTAGATGTTCAAGTGTATTCACTGTTGCAGTCCTGGTTACCCTCCCTCCCAGCCCCCTGTTTTTTCTCTTACTATGCCTCTCCTTTATTTTTCTACACTTAAAAGCCTTTTTGGTGTATTTGCTTTTGTTTAGAGGTATAGATTTTTGTGTTTAAAATTATTTATATTTTTTGCTCCCCATTTGCAGGGCACCTGACATCTGGCACAAGAAAACTGATGTAATGGCGTCGGCTGCATGTTTTATACCCCTGACGACGACCTGATGTCATGGAAGAAGGGACAGCAACTGACGCAGGACCCAAGACTTTGTTAATCAGGCTGACTGAGGGCAACCTGCCAGCAGATTACCCAAATGTAATGACTGCAACAGTGAATACACTCAAACATCTACATTTATGGTAAGTGTACACAACTGTACTTTACTCTACACCAACCCTTGGTGGTTTAGTTCGGGTAAAACAGACAAAGGCAATAGTACAAAAATGAAGACAAGGAAGTTGAAAACAAGGAAGACGTAGACAGAATCTCTTTAGAAGTCCTTCATGTTTATTATAGACATCTAAGCACAGTTCCAGAAAAGTGAGACTGTGTGGTGTAAAGCTTCTTGTTATATACAGTGTGCTGGGGGTGTGTCAGTGGGGCCCAACCCTAAGTGGGTGTGACTTTTATTGGGATTGAGTGGCCCAGGCTGACATTGACCTCTTACAATCTCATTGGTTAAAATGCTTAGGACAAGTAACCATAGCCAGTATAATAAGAAAATCTCAAGAATACAGTTGTGAATGTATGTGAGTTACAGTAACAAAATTCCTGTGAATAAGCACAAAGTTAGGCTATGCTTTTCGTAAATAAACTTCTTTAGGATGGCCCAAGAGATTCATACAGTGAATAACAGAACTTCTAATAAATTACACAAAACGTCCTTGGTACACGAAAAAAACAACATAATCTCAAAAGCATTGTAGAACAACAGAGAAAAAAAATGATAGAATTACAGAGAAAAAAAGGTTGAAGGGTGGTAAAAAAACAACTGAGCGGTTACAGAAATGTGGAGGAAAAATGGGTTAGTTGACAAAAAATAAGAGAAAATAGAAGACCCAAATAGATGGCAAGTAAGGAAAAAATCAGGGACGTTTTTAAATACTGCCCTAATTTAAATAAGGTACTTAAAGACTGATGTCTGTAAACTAACATGGATGTAGCAGGAAAGATATTTGGTGACTGGTGAGAGTGAAGGAATGTTCCTTCCCTTATACCTGGCTGTAACAGCGCTTAGCATGCAATATTTGTTACACATGTTTGAAAGTGCTATTACATTTGGGTTTTGCTGTACAGAAATGCATAACAGGTTTTATCTTTTTTCCAGTTTTGTAGTGTAATCACTGTACTTTGTGTATTGCAAAGCATTTCAGTGCTGCCTCTGTCCACTAGTAGTACAGGAGGATAGTCCTGGGATAACGTTTGTGTTACCTATCCATAGATTAAAGTCGTGCTTGAATAAGGGTAGGGATGAGCTTTGTTTTATGTGAATGGGGAGTATATGTGCTCCAGAGCAGTGGTATCCTTTGTGAGGTATACCTGTCTTAAAAAAAAAAACATTCTGTTGATGTTGCAGAAGACGTTTAGATCCCCAAACCAAACATTTCTGATGCCATTTGACTTGCTGATGTGCAGTAGGTCCCACGGCAGTTGGTCAGAAGATGCCTTGTGTGCCAGACACCGGTTCCATCTTAGCAGTCTGTAGAATGTCAGGTATAGTGACAGGGGTTGGAGGCAGTCAGTGCAGGACATTTTGTTTAGGGCTTGTATCCTTTTAGTAAGGTATCTGTGGGTGTTCCAATCGTTATATGTGTCTGGACAGGTAATGCTAAAGGGAGAATTATACTCAATAATTAGCATAATGAGGATTGAGTAAAGGGGACAGTGGCATCTCTAGATCTAGACGCATTCCCTTTGTTTGTAAGCTGTACAGTATATAAGGACTTCTGACAGTGGGCACATGTTGGTCAAAAGTTAGGTCAGTGTCCATATAAGCTCCTAGGTCCCAAACAATTCAGTCGTATCTTAGGAGTTTATTGTCAGTGTGGTAGTTCACAGATATGCTAATGCATTTATTGGTGTTTAGTTTCAGTGATTCGGGCACCAGTTATTGCTTTGGGACAAACCTTCCTGCACAATGGCTAAATCATTTAGGGATTCAATAACTGCTCCTAGCTTGCAGACATCTGCAAAGTTAAGTCATCCAGAGCGCATCTGTATTGACTTGTATTTCGGAGAAGTGGATGCAAAACAGGAGGGGTCCCTACACTGAACCCTGAGGGACTCTACTGGTGACTGGTCCCCTATTTTGATCTCATTTCAGCCAGTTGGCAATCCAGCAGGTGATGTAGGGTGTTGTTCCCAGTATATTTAGCCTTTCTGCTTTGCCAAATGTGGGATTGCTTCAAAAGCAATGGCTAGGTTGAGGTAAGAAATGTGTACCATTTTGTCATCTGTTGCTTTGGTGACCTTTTCAAGAAAAGTCCACCAGATTAAGTAAGCATGATCTGCCGTCGATGTGAGCTGAGATGAGTCCAGTGTTTGGAGGTTCCCTATGTCCTCATTGACTAGTTCCATGATGTCTTTCAATAGCTTTGCATATGAGGCTGATCAGACTTGTAGGTCTATAATTGCCTGGGTCTTTAGAAGGTCTCCCCTTTTGCAGGGCAGTGACTGTTGTGGCTGTTCTCCATTCACTTGGTATAAAACTTTTATGGAGGCTGAGGTTAAACATTGTTAGGGGAGGCCTAATGAGGCATCCAAGGATATTGTCTGGACTCATCGATATACTTTTTTTAGTTTTTGATGGTGCTTTCAGGACTTGGTCTTATGTGATAGCTGAAGGTGCATCTGTTTCAGGTATACTTTGTGGGGTAGCCAGAAGGGAGAGAGGTGTAAAGTTTGAGCTGAATTTATCGGACAGTAGGTTACCGATATCCACCTCAGTGAAGGCAACATGGTTCACAATCAGCTCAGCACATTGCTACATTGTGTTTTTGAGATTGAGTTCAACTAAAACAGCTATGTGGTCATCTTTGGCTTGGTGGGTGTTTTAATCTCAGACTTTGATGGATTTTATTAAGTTCCTGAGCTTTGTTTATTTCAGTGATGAGGGCTCTATCATTCTGAGAATTACTGTTCTTAGTTTTCATCAAAAATCTCTTCCTTTTTATCGTTAAGCTTGTTGATATTGTGGTTACACCAAGGACGGGTTTGTTTCTGGGGTTTACCCTGTTTTTATTCCTACAGGGTATAACAGCATCCTTGCAGCTGTTTACATACTGGTATAGTGTGGTGGTGTACGTTTATATTTATTCAGTGGAGTTAACTGCATTTTGTGGGGATTTGAAGCTTGCCGATGTATCATTTAGGAGCAGGTAGACTGTCTTAGAGAAAGTTTAAAGGTACCTTATGTAGAAGGTTTTATGTTAAATATATAAAATAATATGTAATATAGTTTGCCACTTGTTGCCCTGACTTAGTAAACCATGTTGCCATAATTTATTGAGACTACTCTGTGAAATATTTTGTGGTTGGTAACTTCTCAGTATGTGCTAGAATGGCATGCAGCAATACATGCACGCATCATAGTCCTCAAAGTAAAATTAGCCTAAAATGACCATTAGTTCAGGCAAAAAAAAAAAAAACCACTATAAAGATCCCAACGCGAAAGTAACAAAATTTGCTCTGTGCAAGAAAACCAGGAGCAGAGGCTGCATGTGGTACAAAAAATCTGTTCATCCAACTGAATGGTGCCTCAGAGGTAGTATTCATGGTTTACCTTCAAATACGTGATTTGCACAAGTGCGAACATGCATAACGGCGACTTTAATAAGTGCAAAATAACCGCAATAATACAAAAACATCGAAAATCACATAGTGGAATCCTGTTTTCAGTTTTTTTCGAAATATAACCACCACACGCATCTCCCTGTGTTTTCCGTCAAGCCATACACATAAAAGCAAACATTATTTTTTATTTATTTTTATTTATTTAACATTTGTTAACCGGGAAAGTCCGACTTGGAACAAAGCCAATTTTCAGCGAAGGCCCGGGGAGAAACGCTCAACAGTGAATTCCTTCAATGAATGTGCCACAAAAAAGTCCTGTGTTCACAGTAATCAATGTATAGCTGCATCATTTGTATTCTGTGTCAGTAATCCCCCAGAAAGTGCTGTGATCCACAAATACTGAGTGGCAGGATGAATACAGTCATGAGAAGGAGCAGTATTTTGCAACTAATTTAACAAATCCCCTAGGAGTGAACTCAGTACGTTTTGCCAGTAGATTTGTAAAAGATGCTTTTTTATCCAACAGTTTCCTACGTTTTGGTGAGGAAGGCAGACATAACAAAAGCCTACGTCTCAAATCATCAACATGAGTTTGCTCAAGTTGTACAGCTTGTAGTATGTCAAGCATGTAAAGTGTTTTCTTACTCAATAAACTACGTAGCCGCCTCTGCCAACCCTCAACTGCATTCTGACTATGAGGGTAGCCCATACCACAGGTGTCATACTGATTCCAAAAGGTGCAATCAAACAAAGGAGGCACTCGTTCACTTGTATTACTGCTCATACGATAGCGCTGTGGCCTGCCATAGATATAGGTTTCCTTAAAGAAGGTACACAATGGCCTACCATCCTCTGGCATGTCAGCTTCGATTTCAAAGAAAGTATTACATATGTCCCCAGGGTCAACAAATGGTAATGCAGGTATCTCCTTGCACAGCATTGCAAAAGATATACTGCTTCCAAAGTGTCCTGCCAAATGTAAACATATATTTCTCCACACAGTGTGGCACAAATGAAACCAACAACCCTTGGTTAATGTGTTAAGCAGATGTTTCTGAATGGAATTCACCGCAGCCCTTTCCGAATCAGTTAACACCATATTAGGAAGTAATCTAAATTCATTTTCACCACACAATTGCAAAATTAGTCTCCAAAACGTATCATAACATCTCTCACTTTTGCTGGGCAATATCCCATACACAACCGATACCACCTTTCTGTTCACTCCACCTGTCAGTGCGCAGTGTAAGGCATACACTTGTCTAGATTCAGTAGTGCTGATAGGGAAGGTCCCATCCGCCATTAGGTATTCTGACTCACGAAGCATATTCTGATTATCCCTGGTGGTTATAACAACAACATTGGTGTCACCTTCGTTATCTGCACTATGTTTGATAAATAGGAACCAGTTTTCAAAGGTAGCATGTCAGCACTGAGTTCCCTGAGATTCCGGAAGCCATTGCACATATCCAATTTCTTCCAGTACCTCTGTCTCCCAATGGTTTGTTTAAGGGCACTGGTATTTGGTACCACATTGACAACATAAGTTGACGTACCGGCTAGGACTTCTGCAAGTATTTTGCAGGGCTCCTCCACAAATTGCTCAACACGACGTTTCAACTGTTCTTTTACTCTCATCACCTCCCAAGCACTACATCGGAGGCATGGTAATGTGATGTGCTTTTCATCAGCCTATAGCCATGTGCATGTGCTTCAGTTACGCATCTACCCTTACACCTTTCTTTATTTTTCCTTGTACAAAACCAGTGCTGCTTGACATGAACAGCTTTTTCTTGGTAATACTGATACCCGTTAACTAGCAACAATTCCCAGTCCCTTATGAGTCCTACTTGTGCTGTATACTGAATTCACTTTGCCTGGTGCATAGTCCTGCGAAGTTCCTTCTCCAGCCTGTAACACATGTAATACACATTCACTACTGCAAAGTACTACACCGTACAAACATAACATCTAATACACATAATACCACTTCATATGCCATAGCAGCATTAAAAGTTTATGAAAACTGTTAGCCTGACACGGTATGGCCAGCTTAAATAACATTTAAATGCCACTACATGTATTTCGAAAATATATTGCTCAGGATGGCTCTGAAAGCTTACACATATTTTGGACACTATTCCTACTATATGCCGACTCATTTGGATTGCTGTTAATAATAAACTGTAGATATTGTTACCTCCATAGTCCTCTGATCGTCCGATTCAAATATTAATCCTAAACTTCTGAACGCCACTACCAGCGTATAGATCAAACTATGCTGGGACCAGGAAAGGTTTTATAGGACGCCGGAGATAGGTTATGACGTATGTGACATTGCTTAAGGACGTACTGCATATGTGCGATTGTTTAATATGCAAATGAAATTCTACTTGCGACCTTAAGCAAGTCACACATATGGGAGTCGCATATCTGCTGTCATGCAAATGGTATTTCAACATTCCAACATTTGCCCGTATGTGATTTGCAGTATTAAAGGTAAACCAGTATTCACAGACCCTTGTATTAACTTTAAAACACCAGGACTGAACAAATGTGGAAATGACTACATCTCAACGGTCATAGGACAGTGTTAGTAACTTCCCTCAGTGGACTGTGATTGGCATTTTCCTTGCTGTAGGCATCAACCGAAAATTAGTTCAAAGAATGAAAAGCTGGCCTGTTGAAACTGCTGTGAAGGTCAGGAAGCAGTATGGGTGGTCACCTCACTCGGACAGAAACCCAAATTAAGTTTGGACTGATGATGACAAAAACAGAGCCTGCATAGTAGTGATGGGTAAAAGATTAGGACTCCTGAGAATATTGAAGGGATGAGTATGATGTCTTTTCATTAGCTCCCAATTAAGCACAATAAAAATGCCCAAAATTTGTTGAAATACTAATTAAGAGATTACACAGATCTCCTTAATCCAAATAACACAGGACCACACATTAAACAATGACCAGTGATTGCCTGCGTCCATAGATATCAAGATAAAGGAAATAGTCCTCAAAGCAGCATAGAATGCAGTATCAATAAAGTATAGGACAATGAAGTTAAAGTGAATAATGACTGCCAGACCCAAATGACCCACAAGAAGAAAACGTAATCAGTCACCCGATTCCTGAATCAGAAACGGAGCCTATTTAGTATACCCAACTCAAGTTAATGCTGTAAAGTAGCATCAAAGAAGATGCAGACACAAATTTATGAGAAGTTTAGAAATTGCTGATTGGTTAACAGGTTTTGAGAAAATAAGCTTACACTCAGATAAGATGCAGCAAAGTACTAATGAGATGTCATTCATCAAACTCAAGGTGTTGTTCTGTGGGAGTCCAGAGATAGAGATGATGGGTCATTTGATAAAATTTATGGAAAATCTGAAGAAATGTGTTCAGATAATAACTTTGCTACACTAAAAAGAATGATAAGAATTATTAGATATAGCAAAATAAGTTTAATTAAAAGGCTGTGAGACTACATATACATGTAGAAGTCTGATAGTACCTGAAGGGGAAAATGACATTACTTGAAAATGCAGATCTGTTTAAAGCACTACAGAATGAGCATAGTAACTGATGTTCTGTACTACCTGTTAGTGAATGTCAGGACTGATGTAGTAGTATAAATGAAAACAATTGTAGTTTACACAGTGCACATCTGAATAAGGGTTAAATCCATAAACGGCAAGCTAAAAAACTTAAAAGTACAAAGTCAACATTGATAACAGAAACAGAGTGAGTACTTACACAGCAAGCAGAAATAAGGAACAACTATAAGGCTAGTGAAAAAAAAAACAAAAATGCAAAGTTGCTCATGAATAAAATTTAATGTGCAATACTCTAGCTCCTCGGCAAACAGGCCTTCTTAGAGTTAGTACAAACCAAGAATGACTCCACAGTTAAATAGAAAAATGTAAAACCAATCATCAGTTAGAAAATTAAAACAAGTAGAATAAAACAATCAGGTTATTAATACTTCATTGTAAAAGAGCCTTCCAGTCACACTTTTTATTCAAGCCTAGAGGCAACAGTGTGCCAAATGTCAATATAAAAACTGTTTCTTTATATAACAACATATTTTTAACACAGCAGCATCTTTAATACAGATCTGTTCCAAAATACAGGCTTTTAAATCAGTATACACCCATGCATGTGTCTGGTGGAAGTGCAAAGCCACTGGATTATCCAGATTTTTATTTTTAATATCTCTTGCATGTTCCTGCAGTCTAACCTTAAACATTCTTTTAGTTTCCCCTATATAAAAAAGACCGCAGGAACAAGATAAGGCGTATATCACTCCCTTTGTAGTGCAGGAGTAAATTGCTGTTGGCATGAAATATATCCCATTTATTTTTTCAAGTAATCTAATTACATAATTACATGCTGAACTTTTGCCACAGGCAAATGTACCTAAAGTACCGAAAGGCCTTACATAAGTTTCCCTAGGAAGAACAAATACAATAACAACCATCATCATTCTCTTTGATCATCTCTTTCCATTTCTTCCTATCCTCTGCATCTTGCTTATCTTAGGCCCTCTATCTTACCTGGCAGCTCCATCAATATACCCATCATCCCTCCTCAAACTGTCCAACATGAGCTGACCTAATCCTATCCATCTTGCAAATCTAAATCCCTGCCTCACATCCAGCTCTAACTTTGCCTTTTGTCAATGCCACTGTCTTCCCTATATACCCATATAACTGGTCTCAACTCACTCAGACCTTCCCTTCCCTTCCTTTCACTCTACGGTGTCACAGTCTGTCACAAATCACTCTTTCTCCACCATTCATTCCACCTGCCTACTCTCTTTTCCACCTCTCTCTTCCACACCATTACTTGAACTGTTGATCCCAAGTACTCTGATCCTAATCCCACCTCCACCTCCTGGATCTTCGCCTCACTCACTGCAGTCCTCACCACTGTCACACTAACCTCCTACTACATATCCTGTACCACTCTTACGTATCTCTCTGCCACCCCGACTTCCTCATACAAGCTTCCATTGGACTGGCCCTCCTACATAGTATATAATCAACTTGTCTCTTCTACCTCTTTTATAAGAGATAAATGGAAACTTAGACAGATTTTAACCCCATTCCTACCTTTAGAGAGAAAGGACCAATAGTATTTAATACTTTTAACTATCTCATCACTATAAACATTGTAGGAGGTAACAAAATATACTTTTATCTTCCCTAGATAGAATATTTTTACAATTATTATTGCCTACCCTATTAACTACACCATTTAAATCGCTGTTATCTTTTTCTAAATGTAATAATTTATTCAAAGAATGTTTAATTAACTCATCCCATTAACCCCTTTGTTTAAAAGCTGTGCATGATTGTCTAATTTCATCCTTAAGAATTCCATTACTGCTACATAGCCTACTTATCCTTAACAACTCATTGTATGTTAAAGCATTAAGTATATGAGGGGGGGTGACAACTCTTAGGATCTAAAAAGTGAGCTCTATCATTAAATTTCCTATGTATTCTAGTATCAGTAATATTAACTTTAATATCCAACTCTAAATACAAAAAAAAACACAATAGATTTACCTTTTTGTATGCCATCAAATTTTAAATTAAAGCGATTAATCTGAAGAGCTTCCACAAAAGAATCAACTAAATTTTCACCCCCTCGACATAAAAAAATTAAATCATCTATAAACCTGTTGTATAAAAAACATAATCCCTAAAGAATTTCAGTTTATGCAAAAAAACTTAAAAAAAATACAAAGTGAACATTGATGACAGAAACTGAGAGTGAATATATTGAAGTCATTGGTGTGTACTCATGGCCAAAGACTTTGAAATTGGCTATCACTGCTAGAAGCAATCCTAAGATGTCAAAATCCTGAACACTTGGCATCTTGCCCAAGTCTGAGATGGTGGACCTCCTCTCTGTCCAGACCCCTCCTCTTAGAACCTGATGAAGCTGGTTTTGGATTTCATGTTCTTCCTTAAAAGCCTACAGCCTCTTGCACATCAGCTTTTAGTTTCCGGCATTGTCAGTCAAAAGAAGGAAGATTGAAATATCCCCTCCTTAAGAGTCTGATTCTTCAAAGGTAGAGGTTGTTGAACTGGCTCAGGCAGGCCAGATGTTCCTCCCCCTTTATTACGTACAGAAAAAAGGTTCATAGGTAAGTACTAGGCTAACTGCCATTGTTGGCCATTTTAAGCCTAGCCAAGTTCTCCATAGGTGAGAATCAAATCCTGTACCTTGTGTCTGAGGTAAACACCTTAATCATTATGCCAATCCCCAACCCTATGAGATGCTCAGGACACCCCACAATTTACCTGCCCATCAGAGCATTTCTTATTTGGTGTGACACTCTTAATAGAATGAAAGTCTTGAAGTGGGAAATTAAAGGTTACTAAGATGCCCAGAAAAGTTCGAGAAATTCCTGAACCTAAGCCTTAGCTGTTCCTCCAGTTGTTAAAGCCTTAGAGGATGCATTCACTGGTATATCTTTGGAGCAGGGTTGTCAAGCTCCTGCTTCTTCCAAGAAGCCTGACCATTTCTGTAGGGTCAAACTCATTTAAGTACCTGTACAATAACCCATCTGCTGATCCAGCTGTGGTGCCCTTGGACAGCAGCTGGTCGTCTGGGATTCCAGCCAAAATTCACATTTCCACCGACTGCAAAATCAGAGTACCTGCAGAATTAAGGAAAATAGTCAGAATTCTCTTTCAGTATATCTTAATGAATTTTATATGTTTCACTAAAAGGTATTTGCTCAGTGTAACATGATGCAAGTGCTTTGTAACTGTTTGTGTTATTACACCTACATTGTGGCTAAAAAGGGCTCCAGGACCAGCACAACTACCTTGTTAACATGGTCTTAAATAAAAACAAATTACCAAAATTGGCAAAGGTGCTCCCTTTGGTGAAATAGAGGCCTTAGACCCAAACCAGACAGTAATGTCTGTGGTCCTTGGAAACCTGTCAGGCTTTAGAAAATCAAGCTTATCATGTGGTTCATTGAAAGTGCATACATTTGTTATCTCTGATTGCCTGTCCTGGGATCCTCCTTTATTCCTTATTACCAGTGAAGCAATTCTTAAAGTTCTCCACTTGAGACCACACAAGCAGGAATTCCCCTGGATCTCAAATATGTATTGGAAACCCGACACTGCCACCATTTGAGACAGCAGCTTACATCTCTAAAATTTTTGACATGGAAGATATTTTACCTAGAAATGACTAACCAGTTAACAAAACAAACTAGCTGTTCATAATCTTCGCAAATGGTAGGAAGGGACGGCCTGTGTCAAAACAGACCATCTCCAGAGTCCAGATGACTAGTCTACCACGTATAATTTTGTTACTCTTTCCACGGAAAGCCTGTATATCGGAGCACATGCTACTAGGGCACTAACAGCAACTGTGGCTGTTATTAGGGGGCTCAGCACCCAGGCCATCTTGGAAGCAGCTACCTGGTTGTCTGTCCACATCTTTTCCAAACACTGCACCTCAAGCATTACCTCCAGAGTCAAGGCATGCTTTGCTACTGTCATCCTTGATAGGCTCTTCCAACCCATTCCTTCCCTAGGCCTGCCACATCACACTATATAATGTTGGAATCTTCCTAAGAGTTAGCATTACTGCATCTTTAAGCAATATAAAGAACATAGTAAGGTTGTGTAGTTGCAGCTGTTGAGTGTGTTCAATGTAGCAGTAATATTTCTGCTCTCTGCTCCTTTTTTATTATCTTCCTGAGGTTGGGGTGGGTACACACAGTCATCTTGTAGGCCCACAATCCCACTCGCCTAACTCTTCAAGACACCCTTCCTCCTCATGAGAATTTAGTGTTTGGAGTGAGAACTATGAGCTCTTCTGAATGAGCGTTCATCCCTGGGGCATTTCTTAGCTAGGCAGCCAGAGGTCTGAATTATGCTGGACCTCTGCTTCTTCAGGAGTAAAAAAGAAGTAAAGATGGCATGGATGGATGTCCCTGTACATTACAGGTCTCCTGACATCTAGGTGGATGGGTGTTTGCCTGGCTCAAAGGCAAGATGGTGAAAAGCTTTGGAAGTTAAGCCAGATGTCAAGCCTTCTGCAACAGAAGTCCCAAGAGTTAGCATAATTGCAACAGTGAACCAGTACTCTATCTGCAGTTATGGTAAATTCCTACTCAGTTATACTATGTTCCTTCAGGATGTCACTGTTGTAGTGTACGATCCAACCCTTTTTCACTAATGCAAAGATTCCACCATACCTAGATGCTGAGGGCTCCTCTGTCTGCTTGGGCTGCTACTGAGGGTTTCTGTTTTCTCTATTTCTGCTGATTGGTTTTGTAGTGCATTACATAATTGTTCCACCCAACTTTGTTCCCCTTGTTAACATAAGGCTACAGTATTTATGGGCCTTTTGAGCTGAGGACCGACTACTCTCTTTGTACCCCAGTAGAGTATATACTACTGATGCGTTTTTGCCAGAAAGAACTGTGGATTGATGTGAGCATTCCCTCCGTGTAGCCAGTATGTTGACCTCCTATCAGTACACTCATGAGGGCATCAAAGAAAGATTTGGAAGTCAGGCTGGAATATTGACATTTGTTTTAACAGTTATGGCTAAGGAACACTACAGCAGTGGTGATTTTCTTACATACACAGCTGTACTCCTCCCCTCCCACAACTTGAGTAAACCCTCTACTTCTGGAAGAACTACTCTGAGACAGGGAGATAGCTATCTCCAGAGCTATTTTTCAAGTTGTATGTGACCAAAGGGGAAAATTTAGCTCATGTTGTACAAATTTACTCACCATGGGGTTGTGATAGTGACTCATTTTCTTCATCCCACAACAAAGTATTCTTGAGGGGAAGATTTAATTTAATGTGGAGTTATTTTAAATGGGGAATCAAAGAGCTGTGTAACTCAGTTGCTTTGTGGGTATATTTGAAATAGAAGATACAAGCCTGCAGCATTTATACTGTTATATTGTGCCCCAGAAACAAGGCTACGGTGGTGCAGCAGTTAGCATTGTTGCCTCACAGCAAGAGGTTCTCCGGTTTGATTCTCGGCTGGAGCACATTCTGTGTCGAGTCTGCATGTCGTCCCCGCAGTCGAGTGACGTTTAAAGACATGCAGTAGGTGCGTGCGTGAATGGGTGTGCCTTCATTGAATGTTGGGCATCAGGCTGGCACCTCGGCACCGTAAAAATCTATTGCCAATCATAAGCAGACTGGCGTTCCGCTGTGGTGACCCCTAACCGGGAAAAGCCAAAAGACATTACATTACTATTGTGCCCCAAAAACACTATCATTTTTACTTAGTTGACAACAAATTTAAATATGTACGCAGGATCGCAGTGGCTTCTTCTATCATTTCCGTGTCGCTGTGCGCGAAGTAAGAGGGTTAAAGTCTTGGCAATGGTCCAGATCACCTACATTTGAATTGAAATGTGTGTGATGTGGAAAACACAGGTAGGGGAGGGTGGGCGTGAATGGCTTATGCAGACACTCCCACCCTGGGGCAGGAGATGGTGGCCTCTTTCAATTTAATTTCTCTAAATCTTTTGGATTTTTAATACTATGATGGGAATGGGCCCCTTTCCTAAGTCAGGGTATAATTAAAGTTCATGAAACTAGAATTGTGGTCTCGATGAGGCTATCCTGACATTGTGTAAATGAAAGTTTGGGCAGTACCAGTGGCTGTCGACCAAGGAGCATGGGCTTTGCAATCCCATGCTGGTGATGGTAGCACTCATGAGCATCTTTGTGAGAGCAGGACCCCACAGGGTACATGTCTCAGCCATCAGAATGTCAGCAAGGGCCCAAACACTGACGTGGCTGCCTGTATGATGGCTCTGCCCTCATTGGAGAAGTACTCATGATGGGGAAACTAATGATGTTATGTTGTCCTATCTAGCCTTCATTCTTATTTGGATGGATTCGGAGCCGATCCTCTGCTCCGACTCAGCCGAATACACAGCTGGAAGCCTCAGACTTGGTTTGTGGCAAGGTAGGTATCCCATGATGCAGTGGTGCAACTTCCCAGATCTCGTTTCTGGCTTTACGAGGTTGGAAGTGCTCTTCTTGGCCATGGCTAAGTTTTTTGTCTTTTACATTTTATTAGCTTAAACTTTTTAGGATTTATACATTAGTTAGTGTTTTGTGTGCTGAGATAGCTTAGCTTTAGCCTGTAGCTTAGTTTGGCCATCGCTTTTTTTGCAGGCCCGCATTTGTATCCCGTAGTTAATTACTGTAGTGGTGCTTTATTAAGATACCTGTTCTACACTCTTAGTTAGCTAGTGTGTTACTTAGCTCATTTAAATTAGAGAGCTAATTGCCTGTTTTAGTTAGAGGGCTTCTAGTGTTAGTGTGTTCTATCTTCCTCTTTACCTGCCTAGGTCCATTTAAGTTGGAGGTCCTAGTGCTCGTTTTGAGTCAGAGCAAAGTCAGTTTTTCTAATTGTATTTCTTAGATGTGCAGTGTTTGTTAGGTTGGTGTGTGTTTATATATCTAGCAGAGTACTGAGTTTATTTGAATTTGTAATCCTTTTGGGACCTTCCTTTCTTCCAAACATATCTAAAGACACCAGGGAGAAAGAGCAAAAGCCTTTGGGCTTTAAAAAATGTCAGAAATGTACCTAGAAAATGTCAGTTACAGGCGGACATGTCATTTGTGTATATTGTTTAGGGGCTATATATCTCCAGGAGAATTGCACTTTCTGCCACTCTTTTAGTGCATGTGTGTTACATGAGAGGAAAAACGAATTTGATTGTCAGGGGGCTCTTGAAACAAACCTTTGAGGAAGCTGTACAGAGTGCTTCTTCTTCTTCATCCTCTTCTTCTTCTAAGAGGGACAAACCATCTAAAAGGCCATTTCCTATCTCTTTGGCTCAGTCTGAGCCCCCAGAAAAATTGTCAAACATTTCTAAACCATCTACCTCCTCGGTGCCACAGGCCTTGGAACCAACAGAGGTCATTATTATTGACAAACCTGGTTCTTCGGCCCCAAGGTCTTTGGAGCCGAAAGATACCATGCCTCAGAGCCAGCCCATTGATATTCCACCAGTCTCCCCCACCTTGAGATCTCCCATTTTGGAGAGCTCTGGTTCACCATCTCTATCCTCCAGGTCCAGTAGGAGCCTATCTGATGACGACGTGGAGTGGGTGGTGCGGAGACTCTTAAAGTCACCCGGTGCTAGCTAAATTGTTCTCGGATCCAACCCAACAGGTCTCCGAGCCTTCCAAGACTGTTACATCCACTGTTGTTCCTTCTCAGAGCCGAGTTGGATATTCAGAGCCGGAGTGCCTCATATCACTTACTGTAGAACAGTCTGTTCCAGGACCCCCTTCGGAGATTACAGAACCGATATCTGCTCCTACACCCTCTGTGCTATCCGGGATGTCTGGGAGCCGAGGTTTTCCAGTTGGCCCCGGGGGGACCTGAACTTTAATTTCCAAGCCTACCCCTCGGTGCATCAGCTCAGGTGAGCTCTGCTTCTACATCAGCCTCGGAGCCGGTCTCCCTGGGGCCGGGGGTGTCTTCTGTCTCCTCGTTGGCGGAGATATCCTCGGAACTGGTGGGTTCTGTTTGGAGCTGATGAGGAGTGTGCTGCCCCCCTCTACAGCTCTACTTAGGGATACTGGCATTCGCCCCTCAAGGCACCGGCTACAGTATTGGCACCACCTCATCCACAGGACAGCAGAGATTCAGAGCCTCACGAATCCCTCTCTTCCGAGGCCTCCCCAGAATACCCTTCTGAGAAGTCCTCTTGAAAGAGGACATGCAAGAGGAAACATATAGACTCCCCTGATGAGTCAGGCACTGACCTCGAGGAGACAGAACGGTCGCCACTGTCATCCTCTGAAGATATGTCATTTGCAGATATCCTGGAGATCCTAAAGCAGAGAGGTGGCAGGAAAACATTAACCCTTCTAATGAGGAGTTGGTGTACCTGAAGGCCTTTGGATCTCAGCCTTCAGCCTCCTGTGTGTCTCCGCCTTTTGATGAACTAATGGACTTGGTCAGTCGAAAAGCATAGGAGTCACCTGACACTATGGAACCAGTCCCTCGGAGGCCAAACAAGTTTTTGTCCACCCCTACTGGGAAAGATTTTCTCACAAAAGGTGTACCTATAGATGCTATGGCGGTGGCAGCAGCCATCACAAAGGAATTTTCTGAGACATTCTCATCTGTTCATCCTCCGAACAAAGATTCTCGAACAATGGACAGATATGGGAAGAGTGTCTTTTCATCAGTGACCTTTACACTCCGATCACTGAACTACCTCACACACTTTACAAGTCTGCAAAGAGGTCTCCTGAAAGAGCTAGGAGATACTCTACAAGATTCATTAGCTGTGGGGGTGACTGAGAAAGTCTCCTTCCAGCTGTCCACCTTAAATTCTATCATCAACTCCTCCATGAGACTGATATCTTATGCAGCGGATGGAGCGAGTAGGGCAGCGGGTTTAGGAGTTTCCTTGAGGAGACGCTTCTGGATGCGCTTGTGTAATTTTGTGGAACCTTTTGAGTCTATCTTTACTAACTCCCCTGTTTATGGTTCCTCACTGTTTGGTTCCAAAGTAAAAGGCACACTCACCAGATGCGAGCAGGAAGGGAAAACTGTCTCTGCCATTGGAGTACGTTTTTCGGTACCTTCAAGACCTTACCCTAAAGGTCAGAAGAGTGGAAAAATGTGGTTCAAAAGATCCCAGGGAGCTTTCCAAGATGCACGAGGTGAATCCTTCCCCAGGGGCAGAGAGGGAGGCAACAATGGTAGACATCGTCCTAGAGGCAGAGGAGGTGTGCAAAACCAGGTGACCATTATTCCTTTTGCGGACGCCTGAAAGGAGGCCCACCTGCTCTACTCTGGAGGCAGTTGGGGAACGTTTGTACCCAGAAGCCTGAGAAAGTACCACAAAAGACAAGTGGGTACAAAGCATAATATCCAGAGGATATTCCATTCCCTTTTGCCATCCTGTCCCACAGATCAGAACAATCCCAGATGTTCCAGCCAATCTAAGGGAGCGAGCAACTACAGAAATCAAAAAGTTGCTGGACAAGAGAGTCATCCAAGAAGTCTCCGCAGACCAAATAGGATTCGGAACTTACTCAAAATTCTTTTTGGTGCCACGTTTCTCTGTAATACCTGGAGAGTATGGTATTGATGCCATTAGAATATTTTTGTGTGTTGAAAGTGTGTTGAAAGTAAATATACTGCAAGAGAAGTTGAAACAATCTGTTCCCTATTAGATATTGTGCTCACCAGTAATGTGTTTTTGTTTGAAAGAGAGCTGTATTACCAGAAGTCTGGTGTGTCCATGTGAACCTCTGTAGCAAACACGTATGCTAACCTAACTTTGAACTGTTGGGCGAATAATTTTATTGGCATTTGATTACCGGGAAAATCCACTGGGCCAGTGAAAGCCCATTTTCAGTAGAGGCCCGGGGAGAAAAGCTCCAGGTTAAAGTAACAGAGACAAACATTTTACAAATAATAAACATGCATTAGAAATAAACTATAAATGACAATTATACAATAAGAGAAAATGCAGAATAAAACATAAATTGCATGAGAATTATATGTTGTAGATAAAGGTAATATATAATATCAGCATTGTTAATTGAAGTCAGATACATGCCATCAAGTCAATTAACCAATGCCAGGCAGGTCTCATGGTTGATGTATATTACTGATGTTGAACTACAGGGTAAGCATGCAGTTCAGGAGTTGATTATAGTGAGGAAGTTGTAATGTATATTTTTAAGATGAGGTGAAAAGAGAAATTAGTTGGTGTTTAATAGGATTCAGTTGGAAAATGAAATATTTTTGTGGGGGATTCCGATGGGCAGATAGGAACAGTAAGTATATCAAGTAATAGCAGAGGATGGAGTTGAGCAGTTAAAAATCCAGTTAGAGCTGAGAAGGTTTTGAAGAGCAGTGTTAAAATTGCAGGGGTTTTGTATTAAGTGGATGTTTGTAGGCAGAATATTCCATTTTTAGTGATGATCCATGAGTATAGTAACTATCCTGCAGGTAATTTAAGTTTATGAACTTGAAGTGACTGCTGCTGTTCAGATTGATGGGGCTTAGTGAGGTTATAAGGGGTGAGTAGAGAGTTGAGCACAAGGCAGTCTTGTGGCTTATAGATAACTTTATGAGCAGTGGGAGTTCTAGCCATTGTAATTTTTTTTAGGGCAATACAATGGTGAGTATTTTGGCGGCTGTTTGTACCGAATTTAGCTATCTTATTGTAGCAAGTTTCTAATTTGGATTGCAAGGAGCACTGTATGTTGGTAAGTAAAGGTGTGCTAAAGGTGTGCCATAGGTTAGAGATGGTAATAGGTATGATATTGCTAGCATTTGTTTACTGTAGAGGGAGAGGAACTTATTGTGTCTATAGAGCAACCCTGACTTTTTGTGGGTCTTACTAATATTGTTTTGAATATTTACACATCAAATAGACATAGTCAATATATAGCTTTCTACAAGTGTTTCATAGATGATGTGTTTTTGATCTTGACAGAATACGAAAAACTTTGTAAAAATTCATATGTTATTTGGATATAACTACTGAATTTTTAAAGTTTAAAGCTAACTGTTCTAAGGAAAGGATTTGTTTTTTAGATAGTTTACTAACTAATGAGAATGGTACTATACAAACCAGAGTTCGTAGCAAGCAAACAGATTTTTGCACAGGGGTAGTATGCACCCTCAACATGTGTTTAAGGGCATAATCAGAAGTCAGTTCCTCACAGTAAGTGGATTAAATACTGATGTAACTTTATATAATGAGTAAATATCTGAAATGGCCCAAGAATTAAAAATCAGATGTTATGAGAATGCACTTTTACATGACTCAAAAATGTTGTGGATGGCTAGAGGAATAGGTCAGCAAAACCCTATTTTGCGACTGGTGGTTATTTGAGGCAAGAAAAAGATAATGAAAATAAAAGTGGTAGTATTAGTTAATGTAACTCATTATAATATTAGGACCAGCGATGTAATGAATATTGTTAAGAAGAATTGGTCTGTTTTGACAGCACACCCCAAACTTGTAAAATTATAGGGTAGAAGTCATGATGTGATGTTGTCCTATCTCGCCTTCATTCTTTACTGATGGGTTCAGAACCGATCCTCTGTTTCAGCTCAGCTGTTTACAAATTCTCAAGGTCTCCCAACTAGCTTGTGGCTTACTCCCTATCCCATGATGCTGTTGGGAATTCCCCAGATCTTGTTTGCCGCTAAACAGATCGGGCGTTTCTTCAACTGGCTCTGGCTTAGTTTAGCTTTGAATAATTTATTGTACCTGTTAAACTTGTTTTTTTCCTTCTGTAATATTTTTGTGCAAACCCTCAAATTGACAGCATGGCTGCTCTGATTCCAAACATACTTAGGCTACCTGACCTTTCACCTTCAGTGCAGCATATTTTGATTTCTTACAAAGCTTCTACGAGAAGATTATATCTCACCAAATGGTAAAGATTTTCCTCTTGGGATTTGGAAAATAATCTTGACCCTTTCTCTGCACCTTTACCCTCCATTCTGGAATTTTTAGCAAAGCTTTTTCAGGAAGGGTCAGCTGCCGCTACTATTCGAGTCCAACTAGCCGCAATCTGTAATTTTCATCTTGAGAGAAGGAGGTCTGAATATTATGTCCCACAGAGTTTGCAAAGCTTTCTTGAGAGGTACTAACCTGTTAAAACCAACCTTTAAACTACCTCTACCTCCATGGAACCAACAATGTGAAGTTGTTCAATCTCGCCGTTTGTTCTTGCACGTGGGTTCGGAGCCGATCCATCACCTCTGAGTCGGCCGCTTTCCAAGCTCAAGATCTTTGAGTAGCTCGAGGCGCAGTCCCTATCCCATGATGCTCTCTGACTAACCCCATATCTAGTTTGCTGCTGCAATGGATCGCATGATCTTCAGAGAAGCTCAGGCCAGTAAACCTTTTTTTTTTTCTGGTCTTTGAACAAAAATTTCAAACATTTTTCAGCATAGTTAGAGTAGTTAGAAATATATATAGATACTACGTTATTTTTGGGGCATATAGCCTATCGCGTGTTTATATATATATATATATATATATATATATATATATATATATATATATATATATATATATATATAATTTCTTAAAACTTGGAGCAGTAGCTCTTGAGTCTTTGGCCGTTTCTTTAATTTAATATTGTGTGCTACCTTTGCGTTTTAGTTGGCAGGGCTCTGTCTACTTGTGTTCTTTATCCCTTTCTGTTAGATAGTGTGTGTTATTTGATATAGATATTTAGATCCAATAGATAGATATTGTTGTTCTGTGGATTGCATTTAGTACGGCATACTTGTTCTTACTGTACCTTTAGTGTTTCTCTTTATCAGGGATCTGATAATAGGGGTTCTTACTATTTTGTCTGATCAGAAACAGAAATCAGGTCTTAAGAGGTGTAGTTGTGGGCAAAAAATGTCCATTATGGATAACCATGTTTCTTGTGTGTATTGCTTGGGACCAGTAAATTTACAAGAGGATTGCTCTATCTGCCACTCCTTCAGCGGCAGGGTTCTATTAGAGAGGCGAAGGAAGTTGGTTGATAGAGGGCTGTTGAAGCCAGACTTTCAGGAAACATTGGACAAGGCTGACCAGACCTCCAAGTCTTCGAAGGGGTCGAAGTCTTCAAAGGTGTCCTGGGAACCCAGGTCCTCTGTTCCGACCATCTCTGTGATGGCGCGGTTGCAGGCTCCTCAGTCTTCGGAGCCGTGCACCGAGCTGATACCTCGGAGCCAAATCCCAGTGCTGGAGCCGGTGTCAGAGGTTTTAGTCTCCGATCCTTAGGTCAGTGGCTTCTTCAGCTCCTTCGATCTGATCTTCAGGGACCATTTCGGATATTGATGTGGACTGTGTGGTGCAGAGGCTCTTAGAGAACCCGGCTTTTTCCATATTACTCTCTGCTTCGTCCCAACTGATTTCGAAGCCTGCGACCGTTCCATTGGCTGATGTTCATAGTGTTTCACTGTTGCAGTCATTACTGTTGGGTTATCCTGCTGGCAGGCGGCCCGTGGTCGGCCAGAATTCCAAAGTCTAGGTCCGGCGTCGGTTGCTGTCACCTCTTCCCTGACGTCAGTGTGCCAGGCATATAAAAGATGCAGCCGACGCCATTTTCTTCAGTCTTTCTTGCCGCGCGGTGCCTGAAGCAAAAGCAGTTCACAAGTGCCGATTGGCCGACTCCTGAGATTTACACAGACGAATTTCAGATCTGAAGTCTTCATTAAAGCTAAGTACCCCGTTGGGGAAACTTTTTTCTTGCTCCAGACCGATGTCAGAAAAAGTTAACAATTGTATCTCTTGTGGGAAGCAAATACCGCATAAGGATTATCACTCTTACTGTATTCCTTGCCTAGGCCCTGATCATAACGTTGCTAGCTGTCGTTTTTGTGCTAGATTCAACAAATGCACTATTAAGCATCGCTTTGATTTTGCTTATAATTGCTTTGGCCGAAAATTCAATTACATAATGCCGTCGGAACACCCGACGACCAGAGTTTCTAAAAAACGCAAGGAAAGAGGAGGACAGGCATCCGAGGTCCAAAACCAATGAGGCTTCCGCTAAGCCAGTCGCCGGTTCTCAGTGAGGCACTTTCGCAGCCCCTGACACCCGCTACCTCAGAGCCACAGACCGCTGACGACTCCCACGTGGAGCCAGCTAGGCCTCTGGATACTCAAGGTATTGGACACTCGGAAATTTTTCCCTCAGATGGGTCTGGAGCCGCTGAGCAGGCATCGGCTTCTGAGGGTGTTTTCAGACCTAAACAGTTATATGTAAAGACTACTTCATCTTCAAAAGCAAAGACTACAGCAACTTTAAAGACAAAGAAACAAGTACAGTATTCTTCAGAACAGACTTCCATGCCTAAAAAACAGATGCTCAAAATGGCCGAAGACCTTATTACCTTGATCAGGGGTTCCCATCCCCCTCCTAACAAAAGGCCTAGGCAAGAGACAGACTTTGACTCTTCAGATCAGGTTTCCATTTCCTCTGGTTCCTCTTCTGTACAGGAATACTCTCTTCCTTCCTATGAGGATTCTGATGCTGAAGAATCCATCCCTTCAGCCTCTCCTGCTGAGGATTTTTCTTTTGACGAAACCCTGCATACCATGAGGGAACACTTCCACTGGGAGAGCCAAGATTATTCAGAATCAAAAGGCTCAGAGATTTCCTTTTACTTCCTCAGCACAGGCCTCTGGCTATTCCCCCTGTGCTAGACATTGTAGATGTTTTCTCAGAGTCCGGCCTTTCTCCAGATTCCTTACCTCCAGCCCCTGTTAAGCCAGACAGATATTACAGGGTTCCTGATTCTCATAAATTTCTTTATAAAAACCCTTCTGCTGACCCAGAAACTATTTCTCAGGGTCCCAAGGGGGTTAAGGCCGCTACTGCTAAAAACCCTGTTCCTTCTGACAGAGACTCAATGGCACTAGACAGATGGGGAAATAAGGTTTACACTTCTGCTACTTTGGCTGTGAGGGCTTTAAATTGTCAATTTCATATGACTAAATATCAGCAATACTTAAGGTCACTGTTGAAACAGAAAATGTTGACTAATTCCGATTGCACAGAAAATAAGGAAATACGGGATTTATTGCATGCAACTGAACAAGTGGGAAAGCATACATTGCAGTGTGGTTTTTAATCTCTGGAGGCCTCCTGCAGGGCCGCAGTTACGGGTTCTGTCATTAGGAGGCACGCTTGGTTAAAGGAACAAAATCTGCCTGATCATGTTAAAGCAAAATTATTAGATGCTCCATTACAGCATGATACTTTATTTGGTTTTAAAGCAGAGGAGGTTTTAAAGAAAATGGAGGACAAAGCGAAATCTATGCAAACAGTAAAGGATTTCTTACAGGTTCAGCCACCAAAATTTAGTAGGAACTGGCTTACAAAGAATTGGTCCTTTCCAGTGTTGAACAGGCCACAAAGAGGCAGATACAAACGTCCCAGAGGCAGATCCCAGCCCCCGGGGCTCATATGGGCCAAAACAGTGGGGTGCTTCTACCTCCAAAACTGGGGAAGACAAAGCACAGCCATACAGGAAACAGTCCCAATGACTTGCTTCTGCCAGCACCACGCACTTACCTTCTTGCAGCCCCCTTAGGGGGAAAACTAGCACTTTTCTCTCAAAATTGGCACATGATCACCCAGGACAAATGGGTATTGAATATAGTGTCCCAGGGCTACAGGTTCCACTTTCACACCCTGCCAAAGGCAAAAGGTATGCCAAACCTGCCACACAATCAATGGGCAGAGGCACAAAAACAAGTTTCGAGCTTTATGCAAATCAGAGCCATTCAGCAAGTACCACAGCAAGAGCAGGGGCAAGGATTTTACTCAAGACTTTTCTTAGTCCCCAGAAAGGACAAAACCTGGAGACCAATACTGGACCCGTCTGTTCTAAACACATTTCTGGACATTCCAAAATTCAAAATGTTAACTCTGCAGCAGCTTCTGCCCATACCGGGCAAGAAGGCTTGGCTTGTAACTTTGGACTTAAAAGAGGTATACCTGCATATACCAATCAGACAATCTTGCAGAAGATACCTCAGACTCATAGCTGGCTCAATGCACTACCATTTCTCTGCTCTGCCCTTTGGCTTATCTACTGCGCCCAGGGTCTTCACAAAATGCCTGGCACCAGTAATTGCATTTTGCAGACAGAGGAATTCAAATTTATCCCTACTTGGACGACTACCTTATACAAGCAGAGAACAAGGACACTCTGCTAAAGCATCTGGCATTCGTAAAAAGATTATTAATTTGCCTAGGGTACACAATAAACGAAAAGAAATCGAAACTAGTACCCTCTCAATAGATAATATTCCTGGGTGCAAGTTTAAATACAACTGACCAGATGGCTCATCTCATGCCAGACAAACAAAGACAACTAACTTCTTACTTGAAAATGTTGGCAACAAAGACCCAGTTATCTGCAAGAAAAATTATGCAGGCTTTGGGCTTCATGGCATCCTGCATACTGCTAATTCTATATGCCAGACTGCATGTGAGGAAACTTCAATGGTACCTAAAGAGTGTCTGGACTCAACATTGTCAAAACTTGTAAACATTAATTACCCTCATTCCTTGCCTGCAACAGGAGTTTCGATGGTGGGCTCCTGCCTGTCACCTCAACAAGGGACAGCCTTTCACTCTACCCACAGCCAGGCAGACAATAACAACAGATGCATCGGACTATGTCTGGGGAGCACACATGGCAGGAAAATGTATTCAGGGCACATGGCCCACAAGCCAAATGCATCTACATATCAATCAAAAAGAGATGCTAGCTGTTCACAATGCCCTGACAGCCTTCAAGGATTTACTCCATCCAGGACAACTACTGATAAGGACGGACAATACTACAGTCATGTGGTACATAAACAAGCAGAGAGGCACACATTCCTACCCCCTCTGCAGACAAGTGAAAAAACAAGTAGAAATACTGCTGCAAAAACAAAAAACAGTACCAACGAGCCAAGGAACACTAGTAAATTAACGTTCTTTATTTGAAGATGAGCGTTTTCGCCTCCGCTATGCAGAAGCTTCCTCAGAAAACAGCAAAAAGAAAGCAAAAAGTGCCAGTTTTTAAAAACAGTAATAACATGATGTCACTTCCTTGAGTACTTTGTGGCCAAGTTACTCAACAAGAAAAATGTTCGCTAATATAAAAAATTTTTAAATAATATACAAATTACTATCTATATAAAATAAAACTATAAAAAATATATAAAATATGTAAAAACACATATCTTTTCATTTCATTAGTGTAATAAATAAAATTGCACTAAGGCACTACATTCATGAACCATGAGCACCAATTCAAAGATAACATTTCTACAATTTATCTATGTCATCTCATATAACTTTTATATCTTAGAACAGAAGAGATGTTACAACACTCATTAAGACCAGGGTATGAGTAGGCATCCAAACAGAGTTGCCACTCTAATTCCCTAATCTCTAAAAACAGGGACTGGGGTCCACCTCTAACTCCCATAGTGACATGTTCAATCCCCATAAATTGAAAACTATGCCCCATGTTATTCAGGATATGTTTAGATAGGGCGTTGTCAGTTTTTTTATTTTTTATGGCATAACAGTGTTGATAAATACGATCACTGAGCCTGCTGCGGTCAGTTTTCCCTATGTAAAAACAAGGGCAACAGACACAAAAAGCAGCATACACAACAGATTTTGTATTACAATTAATTTTAGAATTGATAGTATATTTTCTATCTCTGATGGTGAAGGAACTGCCTGGCTTTAAAAATTTACATCTGTTGCAAAATCCACAAGGTACTGTACCAACTTGCCTAGTGTACTGGGGGGGTGACCTAGATCTTTGCAGTAGTTCCTTCAAGTTGTTCCCTCTTCTATACACAACAGAGGGATATGAACCCAATTTTTGGAGTAGTATGGGATTATTATAGATAAAGTACCAATTCTTTTTAATAATAGCCCATAAGTCACCTGCATGTCTAGAATATGTCATAATAAAACTGACCGTGAAGTCAACTATGGATGGGGTAACCATAATGTTCATACTGTCCCCCAAAACTTCATCCAATGCATCACCAAGTGATGTATCCTTTGGTGAAGTGAGACCATATCCATTATTTGAGAGTAGTGGTTTATAAAAACCATTTTCTCTTTTCAAAGTGACCTCAATGATCAAATCATCAATAAACCAGACGGGGTAACCCCTATTACAAAACATGTCTGCAGACAAGCCATGACTTTATGGAACACAGCATTAACTTATCAAGTACACCTACAAGCACAATTCCTGCCAGGAAAAAGCAATACTCTGGCAGACGAACTAAGCAGAAACCTTACGGATCTCCACGAATGGAAACTGGATCCACTAGTCTTCAGCATGATAACAAAGGAATGGGGATGCCCAGGCATAGATCTATGTGTCTCCCCTCACAACTGCCAACTACAGAAATTCTGCACAAGGACTTATCACAAGCAAGCATGGAAAGTGGATGTGCTATCCTTCAGCTGGAAAAGTCTAACAGTATTTGCCTTTCCTCCTCTGCCTCTCCTCCCCAAGGTTCTCCTAAAGGTCAGACAAGAGAAGCCAAGAATGATCTTGATTGCCCCAGACTGGCCATGCCAGCACTGGTACCCAATCCTAAAACACTTGTCTCAAGGCTCAGCCTGGACACTGCCTCTTATCCCTCACTTACTGACCCAGCAAAACAATCAAATTCTGCACAGCCAACTCAGGACCCTAAATCTGTCAGCATGGCAGATAATGTAACCATTCAAAACACTCCTCTTTCTAAAGCAGTGATGGATGTTATTTTGGAGGCCAGGAGACACAGTACCAGAAAATCTTATGCAGACAAATTGAAAAGATTCTGTGCTTGGAACCAGGCACAAGGATTTGACACATCTGTACCAAATATTCCTCAGATTTTACAATACCAACTGAGATACTGAACAAAGGCCTATCCTTTTCATCGATTAAAATCCATGCTTCAGCCATTTCAGCTCATTACAATACGGAACCTCCTATTTTTTCCCATCCATTGATAAGGCAGTACCTCAGAGGAGCAAAAAGCATAAGACCTCCAAGGAGAGCCCCAATACCTGCATGGGATCTCAATTATGTCTTGGAAAAACTCACATTGCCACCTTTTGATCCAGCCAATACAGCTGATATAAAGTTTTTATCTTGGAAAACAGCTCTGCTCTTAGCAATAACATCTGCAAGACATGTTTCACAGTTACAGGCAGTCATGGCTGTGGAACCTTTCATCATTTTCCACCCAGACAGGGTTTCTGTAAGAACGAACCCTACATTTATGCCTAAGGTAGTGTCCAGTGTGGCCCTCAACCAAACTATTCATCTACCTACCTTTTATCCAAACCCACAGAATAAGGGTGAGAGACTTCTGCATTGTTTGGACATACACAGACAACTACGCTTCTACTTGGACAGAACTAAAGCTTTCAGAAAAACTGAGCAACTTCTAGTGGCATATGCTGCAGCATCTCAAGGGAAAGCCTATCTCAAAACAGACTATTTCAAAATGGATAGGCCACTGCATTAGTTTCTGCTACTCACAACATGGCAAATCAGTGCCCAAGACCATTAGATCTCATTCTACCAGGGCAGCAGCCTTTCTCAGAGTACCACCAACCAAAGACATTTTAGAGGCTGCAACTTGGAGTTCAGTGCACACTTTTACAAAGCACTACCATTTACCTCTCTACTCTAAATCCAGAGCAGGCTTCGCCACAGCAGTTTTGCAGGACTGTGTAGCCTCTCCTAATCCTCTTTAGGACCAGCCACCCAGCCTTAGCTTTGGGATTCAACCCAACAGTAATGACTGCAACAGTGAAACATGATGAACATAGTACAGTTGTGTATCTACCATAAATGTAGATGTTCGAGTGTATTCACTGTTGCAGTCCAGGTTACCCGCCCTCCATCCCCCTCTTTGCTGGGACTTACCTATACTTCTCTATCTTATACAACCTACATGGTGTATTTGCTTGTAGATGAAGGAAATGAGTATTTACTGCATGCATAATTATTGGCATAATATTTTTTGCCTATTTTAGGGGCACTTGACATCTGGGGCAAGAAAAACTGAAGAAAATGGCGTCGGCTGGATCTTTTATACCCCGTGTGCACTGACGTCAGGGAAGAGGTGACAGCAACCGACGCCGGACCTAGACTTTGGAATTCTGGCCGACCGCGGGCTGCATGCCAGCAGGATAGCCCAACAGTAAGACTGCAACAGTGAATACACTTGAACATCTGCATTTATGGTAGGTACACAACTGTACTTTACTACTCCTCCTCCAAGGCTAGCCAAGCCTTTGGAGCCGGAAGGAGAAGATCTGATGGTTGTGGAGCCCACGGAGCCGAGGTCTGTCGCAGTGCCTTCGGCCCCGTTGACCTTGATTTCTTCGGTTCCGTTCGAAGAATCTCTGAGCCGACACTCCCTCGTCGGTTCCGGGAGGGAGAGTTGAACCGATGCATCGGTTCCAACTCTTCCTCTCAGGGCTTCGGGGCAGAGGAGCTCTGCTCCATCCTCTGGTTCGGAGCCGGTGGTCTCTGCACCAAGGAGGTTACCGTCTTCCTTGGAACCAGCAGATTCCTTGGGTCAAGACACCGGGGCCTTCGATGCCATGAGGAGGGTTATGTCTGCTAAGACTCTCACATCCTCGGATCTTTCCTCTTCCTACCCTAAAGGGCCACATTCTGCCTCTACATTGCAGGTTCCTACCAAGTGTCGAGACCCAGAGCCTCAGGTAACCCCATCGGGTGACCCCTGCTCTAATGAGGCTTTGCCAGATGCCCCCACTGATGAGGTCCCCAGAAAGCGATTGTGCAAGAGGAGGTATTTGGATTCCCCTCAGGAATCCTTGACATCAGGCACTGACTTAGAGGAATCAGAAGGGTACCCACGGTCCCCCTCGGAGGATGTCTCCTTTGCAGACATCCTGGAAATACTAAAGCAGATGGGTGATTGGCAGTCCATTACCCCTACTGAGGATGAGTCGGTGCTCCTGAAGGCCTTTGGGTCTCAACCTTCCACCTCCTGGGTTACTCCGCCCTTTGATGAAATAATGGACTTGGTCGCTCGAAGGGCGTGGAAGTCTCCTGATTCCATGGAACTGGTCCCTCGGAGGCCTAACAGATTTATCACCTCCCCCCTGGACAGGGCTTTTCTCACGAAGGGAGTTCCCGTTGATGCCATGGTAGTGGTGGCGGCCATCAAGAAAGAGATGTCAGAAACCTCTTCTTCTTTCCACCCTCCTAATAGAGACTCTAGGACGATGGACAGATAGGGGAAACTCATCTTTAGTTCTGCGACATTTGCCATGAGATCACTTAACTATTTAACCCATTCACCTGTCTTCAATGAGATCTCCTCATAGAGTTTGGAGATGCTCTAAAGGGGGCAACACAGGTGATGCTGTCTCTGAGAAGGTGACTGCACAGCTTAACACCCTTAATTCTATTGTGAACTCGTCCATGCGGCTCATTTCTTATGCAGCTGATGGGTCGAGCCGAGCGGCAGGTTCAGCGATAGCTCTGCGGAGACCATCCTGGATGCGCTTATGCTCCTTTGTGGAAGCCTTCAAGTCTTCCTTTATCAACACCCCATTTGATGGTTCTTCCCTGTTTGGGCCCAAAGTCAAGGAGACTCTCATTAGGTGTGAGCAAGAGGGAAAGACTCTTATTTGCTGTAGGAGTCTGCTGGGTCTGGCCGGTGTCGCACTTCACCCGGCGTCATCTCTCATCTTCTTGGGTCTTGGGGTAAAGGCATCCATTTCCCTCAGTCTTTCTTTTCTCTTTGCCGCGCGCGCAGGTAAGAAGCTGTAAGTGGTGCCGGTCTGTCAGATCCAGAGATTACTACCGTGCTAGGCCTCCATGTCTATGCTAAAGGCTTTAAAGGGCAAAAAGTAGCCAAAAACAAAGTCTGTGCCTGTGTTTCCCCCCCCTCACAGCCCAGTTCCCAAATGCTACTCTGGCAGAGGATCCATCTCTTTAATATAAGGGGATCCCAATCTCACCCAGACAGCCTCTCAACCTCCAGAAAAGAGTGAGCCAGTGTCCTCAGATAACTCTTCTAATGATTCAACAACCATCAGACCATCCCTCCTTCCTTTTTCTATGAAGATTCCGATGATGAAGAGAATCTATTCCTTCTCCCTCTCCACCAGAGGAATTTTCCTTTGAAACCTTACATGCCATGAGAGAGAGCATCAATGGCAGGGGATTTCATTTTCAGATTCAAGAAAAGGCTTAGGACCCCTCTCTACCTCTGACACAACATAGCCCTTAGCTATACTCCAGTTTCTTCCTGTGTGGATGATGCATTTAATGATGTTTGCACTGCTCCTGATAATCCAGGCTCCAGAGGTCTCAGCGCAGAGCTTTTGCTATACTCTCTCAGCTTGAGCCAATCTATGTTTTGCTCTGATGATCAGAGTTAACCAAGAAATGCTCTGATGATGATTCCTGAAACTAGAAATATGTTAAGAAATATGTTTGAATATAGAAATGAATGTTAAATAACATTCTTTAATTGTATATTATGATGCACTGGAGCTTCATTTTAGATCAGCCATGACTGAGCCAGTTATAAGAACAATTATTGCAAGGGTTGAAAGAACAGGTCTTCATGTTATCTTGTTGATCAAAAAAAAGCAAATGATGCTCCCTATAAATGGATAAGGTTTTGGTTTTGGTGCCCAGCAAGTAATGAAGAAAAGAAAAGAGAAGAAAAGGCAAATACAAACAGTTAAAGATTTTACAGGTTCACCCAGCCCCTTTAGCAGGGAACTGGCCTTCCTTCAAAAATTCCATTTCAGACTCCTCTAAATCTCAGAGAGGCAGAACAAACTAGAAACAAGAAGCAAAGTGCAAGGGCTGGCTTTTATGGCATCATGCATAATCCTGGTCCCCCATGCCAGACTGCATGGAGAAAGCTACAGTGGTACCTAAAAAATTTAGTCTCTCAACACAGGCACAGAAGAAAACAAAAATGCCACTAATCCCATGCCTGAAACAAGAGTTCTATGGAATGGCTCTGGACTGGAATATGGGGCTGAGCTACACAACACAGTTTCAGGCACATTTTTGTACCGGAAAAAAAAACATCCTAGCACATGTTAAGCAGAACTACCCTCGGATGCTCACGAATGGATGCTTACACCCCTACATCTTCAAGGCTATCACAAAAACTCATCAATCAAGAAAATCATTCTGCACAAGGACACCCACTTGGCTTGAAGGGTGACCTCTCCCTTCACATTTAAGACCTGACAGCATATGCATTTCCACCTCTTCCTTTGATTGATGCACAAGTACTGAAAAAAATCAAGAGCGTCAAGAGGATAATTCTGATAGCTCCAAATTGGCCAAGACAACATTGGTATCCTTTGCTGAGAAACCACCATTACCAGCAGAACTTTGTGCTAGAAAAATTGACACTCCCCTCCATTGAACAGCAGCAAAGCAAGACCTTCAACACCTATCCTGGAAAACTGCTTTCCTACTGGCAATTACTTGAGCAGGCTTTGCCTGCTGTTTGTAAGGATGATCTACACCTATATAATTCTTCTTCCCCTCCTCTAGTTTGGCTATGGTATTCTACCTTCTACCATTTTGTTAGATGCATCCTTGAAGGACATAGTACAGTTTTTACATACCTATAAAATGTAGATGTAGATGTCGGATAGATAGCATCTGCAGTGATTACCCACCCTCCTTCCTTTCTGTGGTACTCCTATATACACATACATGCTTTTTTTGTGTTTTGTTTTCTACTTTTGGAAACATTGGCATTTATCCAAAATTTATTTTTCCACCCCTACTAGACCATACCCCAAAGGGCAGAGAGGTGGAAAAATGTGGTTCCGGAAATCCAAATGAACTTTCCAAAACACACGTAGTGAACCCCCCTCCAGGGGCAGAGGAGGGGGTAATAACGGAAGACGCCACCCGAGCAGCAGAGGGGGTCTGCAGAACCAGGGTGACAGGGAGCAGTTCCTTGGCAAGCCCTATCAGCGCTCCTGAATGGAGGCCCGACTGTCCGGCTCTGGAGGCAGTCGGGGGTCGCTTGGCTTTGTACCCAGACGCCTGGCTAGGAATTACAACAGATTCTTGGGTACAAAGCATAGTTACCAGAGGTTACATAATTCCATTTTCAGAATCCCCTCCTATTTGAACAAGAATCCCAGACGTTCCACCCAGTCTGTGGCATCAAGCAGCCATAGAAATCCACAAGCTGCTAGAAAAGAGAGTCATCCAGCCAGTCCCGGCAGACCAGACAGGATTCAGAACTTACTCCAGGTTTTTTAAGAAAACTGGGGACTGGAGGCCCATTTTAGACCTCAGCAGACTCAACACCTTTGTCAAGAAGGAAAAGTTCCGGATGGTCACGCTTCAATCGATACTACCGTTTTTAGGAATGGGCGATTGGATGTGCTCTATAGATCTCAAGGATGCTTACTACCACATCAAAATGGCCAGACCATCCAGAGATCATTTGCATTTCCGGCTGGGGGCTAGTCACTACCAATTCCAACCACTGCCCTTTGTTCTCACCACAGCCCCCAGAGTGTTCAAATGCATGGCAGTGGTTACGGCTCACCTGAGGCGTCTAGGTTTCTGGGTGTTTCTGTATCTGGATGACTGGCTCCTAACTGCCACCACCAGGCATCAACTGATTCTCTCCAGAGATTACACAGTCAATCTGTGCTCTCAGTTAGGCATAACCATAAATTTCGAAAAATCTACTTTATTACTATCGCAGAATATTTCCTTTATAGGAGCAGATCTAGACACCATCACCGCCTTGGTCAGGTTGCCTCAAGCAAGAGTAATCTCTCTATGAAGTCAGGTGTCCCACTTGCTAATGGAAAGAAGAGTACCAGCCTCCCAAGTTCTGAAGCTATTAGGTACCATGGCAGCTACGCTCATAGCGGTTCCTCTGGGACGGATGCACATGAGAATACTCCAGTGGTTACTATTCACACAGTGGTCTTATCTACAGCTTCCAATGTCTTTCAAGATTCTACTGACAAATGCTTGCAAAAAGGACCTTCTTTGGTGGTTGAACAGCCACCAGGTAACTGTAGGTCGTCCATTTATACTTCCCCCTCCCTCAGCCACAGTGACCATGGACGCTTCCCTGATAGGGTGGGGAGGGGGAGCTGTTTCAGGTAAGAACTGTCCAAGGTACTTGGTCAGAGATGGAATCCCGTTTGCACATCAGTGTCGTAGAGTTGATAGCAGTGTTTCTAGCGTTTTGGTACTTTCATGACTCTCTACCCCGGGAGACGATTGCAATCCAGATGGACAACATGTCGGTGGTGTGGTATATCAACAAACAGGGGGGAACCAAGTCTTGCCCCTTATGCCAAGAGGCCCTGAGAATTTGGCAGTGGGCTGTATCCACCGGGCGCTCGCTTTCTGATAGCAATGCTCATCCCGGGGACATCCACCATGATAGCGGACAAACTGAGCAGAGCCATTCTGTTGCCCCATGAGTGGTCCCTCAAAGGACAAGTGGCAGAAATGATATTCCGCAGATGGGGCCAGCCTTGCTGCAACCTTTTTGCATCCCCGATGAATGCCAAATGCAGAAGTTACTTTGCCCTGTATCCTCCACCGGGGGACAGCCCAAAGGATTCACTCATACACGATTAGCCCTCGGGTCTCCTTTATGCCTTTCCACCAACCGCTCTGATCCCTAGATTTTTCAGAAAGCCAAAAGCTTGGGAAGGACTGTTACTCTGATAGCCCCGTTTTGGCCTCGGCATATATGGTTCCCCTTCCTTCAGCAATATCAAGTGGAAGAGCCTTGGGTTCTGGACCCAGTGCCAGACCTTCTGACTCACTCGTCGGGTGTTCTTCACCCTTCTGTTCACTCCCTCAAACTGACAGCTTGGCTGCTCCACATCCCAACCTAGGCAGGACATCTAATTTGTCTTCCGCGGTGCAACATATTCTGGTTTCTTCTCATAAAGTCTCCACCAGGAAACTGTACAACAGTAAATGGAAGCGGTTTGTTTTTTGGGATTCTCAACATGATATTGATCCCTATGTTGCTCCTATTCATAGTATTCTGGAGTTTTTGACTATGCTTTTCCACGAAGGTGTGGCAGCTGCCACTATAAGGGTTCAATTGGCTGCAATATCCAACTTTCATTTAGGATGCGAAGGTTCTAATATTATGTCTCACAGATTATGTAAAGCCTTTCTGAAAGGGACTCATCACCTTAGGCCACCTATCAAACATCCAGTTACTCCCTGGAATCTGAATTTAGTACTGTCTCAACTTATGCTTCCCCCTTTTGAGCCTGCGTCATCTTGTCTTCTGAAGTTTCTTTCTTGGAAGACAATTTTCTTGGTGGCTGTTACCTCGGCGCGTAGTTTCTGAACTACAAGCTCTTTCTATCAGACTTCTGTATCTGGTCTTTCACCCCAACAGAGTGTGTCTCAGGACAAATCCTACCTTTCTTTCTAAGGTCTGCTCCGAGGCTAATTTGAACCAGTCCATTGAGCTTCCCACTTTTTTCAGACACCATTCTAATAAATTGGAATACATGTTAGATAAGCTTGATGTTCACAGACAGTTGAGGTTTCATTTGGACAGAACAAAGGAATTTAGGAAGTAGGATCAGCTCTTTGTTTCCCATGCGGACAATAAGAAGAGGCTTCCTGTATCTAAAGTTAGATTGTCTAAATGGTTATCTGATTGTATAAAATTCATATGTTCTTCAGCCAACCAACCCTTAGAACTTGACGTGAAAGCTCATTATACCAGGGCTGCCTCTACATCTCTGTCTCATGCAGCCCGTTTGCCTTTGGACACCATTTGTGCAGCTGCTATTTGGTCCAAACCTCCTACGTTTATCGCTCACTACAAAGTGGAAAGAGCCTCCAGGGACAGGGCTTCCTTTGGTTCCACTGTTCACAGGAATGTACTCCTATGAGCCACCCAGAATTAGGGTGCTTGGGGCGCTACCCAAGTGTAAGAACAAACGGCGAGATTGAACAACTTCACATAAAAAAGTTATGTTCTTACCATAACGTTCCATGTGAGTTGTTCATCTTGCCTTTGTTCTTACACTCCCTCCCACCTTCCCCCTCCGGGTTCTTGAAGAACGGGTATGACTGGTGGTCTGGTTGGTCTGACTAGTGTCCTTCACTTCAGACAGAGTATCTCTTAGCTAATTATAAATATGTGTACATATGTATATATTTTGCATATTGGTATGTTTAGTTGTATTCTTTCTTGCCTGGGTTCAGCAAACTAGATCTGAGGTTAGTCAGAGAGCATCATGGGATAGGGACTGCGCCTTGAGCTACTCAAAGATCTTGAGCTTGGAATGCGGCCGACTCAGAGCCGATGGATCGGCTCCAAACCCACGTGTAAGAACAAAGGTGAGATTAACAACTCACATGGAACGTTATGGTAAGAACATAACTTCTTTTTTTGTTTTATCCCACATAATATTTTCCCTCTTTTAGCCCAGATCATCCTGTGACCTAAAGTTTTTAACCTGGAAAACAACTTTCTTAGTAGCAATCACTTCAGCTAGGCTAATTTTGGAGCTACAAACATTGTCCATCAAATTCCCTATATGCTATTCCATAAGGAGAGAGTTTCACTTTGTATGAACCCGTCCTTTCTACCAAAGGTATGCTCAGAATCAAACTTAAACCAGTCCATAGGCTTACCAGTTTTTTCCCCAAATATGACAGTAAGGCAGAATATATGTTACACCAACTGGATGTTCCCAGACAATTACATTTCTACTTAAACAGAACAAAGGACTTAGAAAGACTGACCAACTGTTTGCATCCTTTTCAGACTGCAAGAGAGGTGCTCCAGTAGCTGAATCTGATATAACCAGATGGTTGTCAGATTACATTGCATTCACCTACCAGTTTGTAAACAACTTCCAGGCAAAATAAGAGCTCATTCTACTAGGGCTATTTCCACCTCTTCTGCTTTTCGTACAAAACTGTCAATTGATACCATCTGTGCTGCAGCGACATGGGCAAGACCTCATACCTTTATCACTCATTACAAAGTGGATTTCACCTCCAGGGACAGGGCCTCTTTTGGGTCCACGGTTCTGAAGAATGTTCTTCCATGAGCCACCCAAGAAAGATGGTGCTAGGGATGCTGCCCATCAGTCAAGAATGAAGGCGAGATAGGACAACATCACATAAAGAAGTTGGGTACTAACCATAACATTCCAAGTGAGTTGTCCATCTCGCCTTCATTCTTTCGTCCCACCCTCCTGCCCCCAGCCTTTGCCTCCTGGAGGATCGAGAAGTTACTATTTGGCATCTATTATTTTCTGACCCTCTTCTTGTTTTTTTGTTGATAATAAAAAAACATTTTTATAGGCGCTATTTAATATACCAGCAAACAAGATCTGGGGAATGCCTTACAGCATCATGGGATAGGGAGAAGCCATGAGCTAGTTGTGAGACCTTGAGCTTTTGTAAATGGCTGAGTCGGAACCGATGATCAGTTCTGAACCCATCAGTAAGGAATGAAGGCGAGATGGACAACTCACATGGAATGTTATGGTGAGTAGATTACTTTTCTTGTATGCAAAAAAAGAAGTAATATTAAACAGAAGATTTGTTACAAAGACTTAAATAATGTCGATAGGCATTAAATTAGTCATAGGAAAGATACCTTCCCCTGTCTTAATTGTGTAGCTTGTAAACATATTTTTAAAGATACATTTTTTATTCATCCCGTTACAAATAAGAAGCTTGTGATTGTTTAGTGACATGTACTGAAAATGTTTATTTAGCAACCCGTCTTATATGTCCCGCCTTCTATCTGGGGAAATGTAGTAGAAAGTTGAAAGTTAGAAGACTAGAAAATTTGTCAGATATTAAAAGGAAGGTACAGACAAATGCCTTATCTAAACATTTGATAGAGAATGGACCCCAACATGTATTCAGTTTTAGAGTTCTGCAATTAGTTTATCGTAATATGAGAGGTGGTGATATGAACAAGTTAGAAATGGAAGAATTTAAATGGATTTTAAGATTAAATGCTGATAAAGCACTTTGTCTTGATGCAGGTAGCCTTTTGTCTTTAAGGAAAAACAAATGCAGTTCATGTGAATGCTATATGTGAATTACTTATAAGATTTTTAATAGAAAGTCTGTATAGTATATTTAGAATGTAGTTTATATTGTGAAGTCTACTATGTTTATTTTATTAACATTTAACTTTAAGGATTTTTGGCCTTTAATTGTCTGATGATTGTGATTGGTTGACTGTGTCTTGTTTCCCTTTTAAAAGATGGTGTCTTGATTTTTTTTGTTTTTTTTTTTTTTTGCATTGCACTGAGGACAGGTTGTCCTAACCTGAAAGCTTTGCATATAAAATAAATTCTAATCGTTTTTCAGTTAGTGGCTTTGTGGTCCAGCTTTGTCTTGGAATTTTAACTGTTTTTTTTCTGCTGTTCTACGTTTGCACGAGTTCTGTTCTGGGAGAAAGATATAATTGTATCTGAATTCTCTTTGGACCTTGCACCAGCATCTTTTGTCATTTCAAATCTCAATGCTGGGGTTTGTCAGAAGAGAAATCACTTGGTGGAGACGGCAAATTTCCCTAAAGCAGTGAGTCAGCACAGATACCTTGGACTTTTCTTGAGGAACAGTTGTAGGAGGGGTAAATGTGCAAGGTGTGTGAGTTATCATCCCTCTCCACAAAGGAGGAGAGACTACAGACCCTGGGAACTATCACCTCATTAGCCTAACGAGTCTGATATGCAAAGATATGGAACGCATCATCATGGATCTAATAAACAAGGATATAGGGAATCTCCAAACTCTGGATCCCACGCAGTTTGGTTTTGTGAAGGGTAGAGATCAACCTGGTTGACTTCTTTGATTAAGTCACTAGAGCTGTGGATGAAGGCAAGGTGGTTCATACAGCTTACCTTGATCTGGCTAAGGCCTTTGATACCATTCCCCACTCAGGAATCATAGAAAACCTTACTAAGCTAGGCATCAACCCCTGTATCACTAGGTGGGTTGCAAACTGCCTCACGGAACCCACAGTGTGAAAGTAGCTGACTCCAAGTCAGACTGCTGACCTGTCACAAGTGGAGTCCCACAGGGTTCGGTCCTGGGTCCTCTCCTGTTTGGTATCTACTTCTCTGAAGTCCAGGCCAACACAAAGTCTGGCTGACAAAGTTCACAGACTATTGCAAGTTGGGAGCTATTATTAACTCCCCAAGTGATGTTGACATCCTACAGAAAGCCTCACTGAGACCAATGACTGGTGTCAGAACAGTGGTCTTAAGCTCAATGCCAAAAAATGCGTCGTCATACCCTTTGGGAAAACCTGGTCAATTACCACATCGATGGTAGTCTACTGAACACAGAAGGAGTTATAAGAGATCTGGGAACACAGATTGACAGCAACCTCTCTTTTGACCACCACATTGGCACTGTGGTCAGGAAGTCCTATGTGGCACATCTCATTACTAAGGGTTTTGCATCCAGGAAGAAAGAGGTCATTGTCTCCCTCTACTCTTCCCTCATTAGGCCAGTCATCTAGTACAATGCCCCATTTAGCATGTACCTCACTAGACACCTGCAACAACTGGAGAGGCCACAAAAGTACTTCACAAAGAGGATCGTAGGTCTTAAACACTTATCCCTATATGGACAGACTAAAAAAAACTCCAACTATTCTCTGTCTCATATCGCCTACTTAGAGGCGATCTCTGCTTGATTTACAAATCCATGTATGACCCAGCTGTGTTAGAAATGCTGCATCCAAAGAAATCCCAATCCCTCCACACCACACGCTCCAGAGACCTCAACCTCATTACCACAATCAACAGAGCAAGCTGGAGGGACAGGTTCATAACCCAGAGACTGCTTATGGTATGGAATAGACTTCCCATTCATGTCTAACAGAGCACCTTACTGGCTGTCTTCAAGAGAAATCTTGATGAGTGGATGGGAAATAGAAAATTCACTTTGGGGATCACTCCAGTGGCTCTACTTGACAGAGGCACTGGGAACTAAGGTTGGGTGGCACGATGCCAGGGTAATCCTATGGGCTAGGCTTGTAAAGGCTCCAAGGCCATTAGCCTAGTACACACCTATGAAGCTATTATAGATGCAAGCACATGAATGTAAAATAAATCCTTGGCCTGATTAAAGCCTTAGCTCTCTGAATCACCTTTGGGTCCCTTGGACCTCTTCAAGTTGTTACAGACAATGTTGCAGTCATTTGATACACTAACAAGCAAGGGGGAACCAGGATGTAGCCCCATTTGTAGACAGACTAGCCATGCTAGCTTGGAGTACAGCTTCACAACACAAGCTCATTCTGTAGGCATCGTACATTCCATCACAACAAAATTGTGCAGCAGACAAGCTGATCAGGACAAAGGCAGCCGTCACAAATGGAAACTAGAGTGTGGGTCTTCCAAGATTTGATCCATCGTTAGGAAGTTTCTCAAGTTAGACCTATTTGTCTCCTCTCTGAACAGTTGGCTAGCAATCTTCTACTCCAGGACTCCATACAGGAAGACCTGGAAGACAGATGCCTTTTTCTTTCCTTGGACAGGACTGCTCCTGTATGCTTTTCTGTTCTTTCCGCTGATATCCAGGGTACTACTAAGATTAAGAAGGAATTCCCCCAGGATCATTGAGGTGACTTCCTTGTGGCCCATGCAGCTGTGGTTTTTCCCTTCTTTTGGAAATGGCCAGGGGCAGTTACCACAAGCTTCCTCACAAAATTGATCTACTCACAATAAGATCAGGGGTGTTTGATACACTCCAACCCAGTCAACTTCAACTGATTGTCTGGATGATAGGATCTTAACTGCTTTTAGGGATCTCTTACTGAGGACTTGCAGCAGGTATTAATGAAGGCAAGAAAACATGATACTAGAAAGTCAAATATTAGTAAGTGGAAAAGGTTTTCCAGTTGGTGCCATCAACATAGCCAGCACCCTTTCAGGGTTAGTTTTTATCTGGTTTTACAATATTTGTGTAAGTTATTATCCTGTGGCTTTTCTTACTCCTCCATCAAGGTTCATTTATCAGCCATTTCAGCAAGTGTGCCCATGGGTCCTCCTCTTTCAATACATTCTAATGTCAAAATATTTTTGAAAAGGATTTTTCATAAGAAGCCTCCAAGAAAACTGGTGGCCGCTCTTTGGGATCTTACTTTTGTGTTACAGAGGCTAATGTTCGCTCCATTTGAACCAGCTAATCTGTCTTACTTTGAGGTTCTTAGCATGGAAAACTGTTTTACTGATTGCTCTGACCTTTGCAAGAAAAGTATCTTAAGTTGCAAGCTCTTATGGCGAATCAATCCTATCTCATTTTCCACAGAGACAGGGTTTCTTTGACAACTAATATTTCTTTTATACCTGAAGTTATATCAACATTTACTGTAAGCTAAATTATCCATTTCACCATTTTGTTTCCTGAACCTAAAAATGATTAAGAAAGGATACCCTATATCTTGGATGCCCACAGCTCAGTTACTATCTTGACAAGTAAATATTTCAGATTTTCAGATCAGTTGTTCGTTTCTTGTGAAGGAAAGAAGGGACAACCTGTATCCAGACTACTTCCAAATGGTTGTCTAAGCCTATTAACTTTTACTATACTCATCACAACAAAAGTGTTCTGGGTATGGTCAAGGCCCACTCTAATGGGGCCTTGACATCATCTGTGTTTTTTTTGGAAAGGGTTGAATTTTAGATGTTTTCTAGAAACAGGAGCTTGGTTCTCTATACATATGTTTACAAGGCATTGCAAGCTTGATTCCTTCTTAAGGTCTAAATCAGACTCTGCTAGGATCATTCTGCAGGGGCTCCTGGACGCTTCTTCCACCTTTCAAATGTAGTAAGCTTGGGTGTAATCTACCCCTATATCTAAAGCTACTGCAGCAGTGATCACTGTGACGGATGTAGTACAGTAAACTTAACATAACATTAGAGGATTAAATGATGACTGCAGCAGTAAATGCTCTGCTCCTCCATCCCCCTTGTATTTTGGTATGTTTTTTATGTCAGAGTATGAACTCTTACTTTTTGTTATTCCTAGCGCTGTCCTTTCAGGGGTCAGCATTACTGTTGCTGGCATGAAAGCTCTGAAGGGTTTGGTGCCAAAACCTGCCTTTTTAGTTATCTCAGCTCAAGCTGACTGACTAGGTGTGTGGCAGGTGCCCTGAAGCTTTGGAAGCGGCCTGGTTGTTATATCCTTGGCAGGATATAACCCATGTATCTACAGCTACAGCTACTGCAGCAGTGATTATTCCAACATCTAGTGTTGTGTTAAGTTTACTTACACAGCTGTTCTTTCTATCTAGTCTAACCCAGTAATTGTACGTTGGGGAATAATAATTAAATTTTGTGTGGGTTTCTGCTAATAAATTCTCATCTTCTGTTCCAAATATGTTCATGCGTTTCTTCAGATACCTTTCCTCTTTTGTTACATTTCCATTCCAAGTCCATTTTAGTGGGTCCCCACCCAGTCCACTTAGTACAAATCAAACCCAAATGTCGTTCATGAACTGATTTTAGTCTGAAGCACTCCAAAGATACATTTTTTGCCCCCTATTGGTTTGCTATATTCCAAAATTTTGCTAGTGATAACCTGTGCAGAACAGCCTTAGTGATGGATGCATTTTTGTCTCCTGGAGAAATGGCTTCCTTTATACTCCCCCCCCCCCCCAACTTAATTCACAAATTGCTAAGGAAATGGATATAAAGCAATGCCAGACGCATAATGCTTTATCCACTGTGGCTAAGGTAGCCCAAGTTTTCTCTCTGCTGAAGGAGTGTTGAGCAGTTAAGATAACAAGGTCCTGCCATTGCCTTGGGACCCATTTACAGCCAGAAATAAATCACCTACATACTGCAGATGAGATGCTTATCCATTAGTGGTAGTCCTTTTCCCACAAAATGATCCTCAGAATGTTGAGAGGACAGAAAACCCAATACAGTAAAATATTTTCTGTCAAAGTGGATCAAACTTGCAACTTGGTGTATAAATCTAAGTGTATCTTTCCTAAGGGTTTTATATTATTTTAATAAACTACTTTTCCTGATTTCTTGTCCTTTATTATATTTTACTTCTATCCAGTGTGTAGTTGTGAATCTCTAGTTCGTGACCTTGCCTGGCCTCCTTGTTGCTCCTCTGGTATTTTTAGTGTCTAATAGCAGATGTCCTTCAAGAATGCAACTGCAGTCATAACATGTGGGTTGTCCTGCCTCAGGCAGCCCTCGGTCGGCCGGATTCCAAAGTCTGGGTCCGACGTCAGCTGATGTCGCATTTCTCTCCGACGTCAGAGCGGCTGGAGTACATAAGCATCAGCCGACGCCATTTTCTTCAGTCTTTCTTGCCGCGCGGTGCCCGAAGCAGAAGCAGTTCGCAAGTGCCGGTCGGTCAGCTCCTGTATTCTTCGATACCGAAGTCATCAAAAAAGCTAAGTACCCCGTTGGGGACCTTTTCTTGCCTCAGCCGATGTCAGAAATTACTGAAAAAGTTAACAATTGTCTATTTTGTGGTAAACAAATACCTCATAAGGATTTCCACTCTTACTGTCTTCCTTGCCTTGGTCCAGACCACGACGTCTCGGCCTGTGTAGCCTGTGCTCGCTTCAACAAGCGCACCCTCAGGCGCCTAGCGGAGTTCGCTGAAGATTTTTTCGGCGATAAATTTGCTTACACCATGCCGTTGGAACTTCCGACATCGCAAACGCCCAAGAAGCGAAAAGACCGGGACCGACATCCTCGGCCCGCGTCTACCACCGATTCCACACCAAAACCTAGCGCGAGTGCTCCGGTTCCCTCTGAGACGGTCTTGCCACCGCTCCGAACCGAAGACACCGCATTACCGACGACTCCAATTCCGGACATCACTCCGACGCCAGTTATCGATTTTCCTCCGGATACCGAAACCGAGGAAATGCCCGAGACCATTGCTGTAGACAAGGTCACTCCTGCACGTGGAGCTGCCAGGCCTCCTATGGCCATGTCTATTAAGGCCTACACTAGGGCTAAGGCAGCCAGCAAAACAAAGCATCTTACTACTAAAACCTTGCCTCCGCCTCCTCCAGAGACACAAATTATTTCTATGGCTGCTGACTTAATTTCCATGATTAGAGGTTCACAGGCCCATCCTGAGAGAGGATCCCAGCCTCCTTCTGATAAAAGGCCCCGGATTGAACCCTCTGACCCTATCCCTTCGGATGAAGATTCTGAGGGCTCTGTCCACTCTGATAGCTAGGAAGAGCTCTTCCAGACCTATGAGGACTTGGATGCAGAAGATTCCATCCCCTCAGCCTCCCCTCCTGAGGATATTTCTTTTGGGGAAGTTCTGCATACCATGAGGGAACATTTCAAATGGCAAGGACAGGAATATTCTGATTCCAGAAAACGCCTTAGGACTTTCCTTAAGAAGCCCCAGCACAGGCCCTTAGCTATTCCTCCTGTACTTGATGTTTTGGATGATTTATATTCTGACTCTAGTGCTACCCCTGACTCTCTTCCTCCGGCTCCAGCCAAGCCAGACAGGTATTACAGGGTCCCAGAAACACATTCCCATTTATTCAGGGCCCATACTGCTGATTTGGAAACTATTTCACAGGGGCCTAAAGGAGTTTCAGCTTCCATCTCTAAAAATCCATTGCCCTCCAACAGGGAAGCTAGGTCATTAGAGAGATGGGGCAAAAAGGTTTACACATCCACTACCTTATCTATGAGAGCTTTGAATTGCCTTTTTCATATGTTACAATATCAGGATTTCCTGTTAGAAGACTTACAAAAAACATTAGCCACTCCTGATCCTTTAGACAGGAAGGCTTTGCAGGAAGCTGTACATAACACTCAGCAAGTAAGCAATCACTTCCTGCAGTGTGGATATGATGCACTGGAGGCTTCATGTAGGGCAGCTATGACAGGGGCAGTCATTCGTAGACATGCATGGTTAAAAGATCAACCTCTACCAGATCATGTAAAGGCAAAACTTCTGGATGCACCTTTGGAAAAGAACAAGCTTTTTGGTGCTAATGCTAAGGATGTGTTAAAGACCATCGAAGAAAAAGCAAAATCAGTTCAGACGGTGAAAGATTTCCTCCAGGTTCAACCCCCCAGATTCAGTAGGAATTGGCCTTCTAAAAACTGGTCCTTTCCTAATCCAGAAAAGTTTCAAAGGGGTAAAAACAGACGTGGCCGAGGAAGAGGCCAATACAGAGGCCCTTACAGGGGACGACAATGGCAGCCAGGAAACCAAAGAAGTAACGCAGGGGTTTCACCTGCCCCACAGCCACAATCTCAATGACTTTCCTCTACTTCCGCCTACCAGGGAACAAATAGAAGCTCCCTTGGGCGGGAATTATCTCTGTTTGCAGAAAATTGGCACAGACTGACAAAGGACAAATGGATTTTGGACATTATAGACCGAGGCTACAGGTTCCATTTTCATACCTTGCCAAGAAAACAAGGCATGCCAAACCTGCCACAAAACCAGAGGGCAGAGGCTATCAAGCAAATCACTCTGCTGACTCGGATGAAAGCAATAGAAAGAGTTCCACAACAAGAACAAGGCCAGGGGTTTTACTCAAGACTGTTCCTTGTTCCAAGAAAAGAATCTCAATGGAGACCAATACCAAAGTTCAAAATGCTGACTCTACAGCAACTCCTTCCCATGCTGGGCAAGGGGTCTTGGCTGATTACTCTGGACCTCAAGGAGGCATACCTGCATGTCCCTATCAGACACAGCTGCAGAAGACACCTCAGATTTCTTGCAGGGCCAGAGCATTATCAATTCTCAGCATTGCCATTTGGCTTATCTACTGCGCCCAGAGTATTCACAAAATGCCTGGCTTCAGTAATTGCTCATTGCAGGCTCCAGGGGATACAAATTTACCCGTACCTGGACGGCTGCCTCATACAAGCGGACGACAAATTGATGTTGACAAAAAACTTGGACTATGTCATACGATTACTTCAAGCTCTGGGATACACAGTCAACTTCCAAAAGTCAAGACTGCAACCATCCCAGCAAATAATCTTCTTAGGTGCCAAACTAGACACAGCCTCTCAAATGGCTTACCTGACAGAAGACAAGCAAGAGAAGTTAACTCATTATTTCAAAGGTTTAGCAAAACTCACCCAGATGACTGCAAGGAGATTCCTACAGGCCCTGGGTTATATGGCATCCTGCATTCTCCTGGTTCCATTAGCAAGACTACACATGAGAAAGCTTCAATGGTACCTAAAAAGCGTTTGGTCACAACACAGCAACAACTTGGAGACAACCATACCGCTCATTCCATGCCTACAAAAGGAATTCCTATGGTGGGCCTCGGTGAGCCAGGCAAACACAGGTAAGGAAATGCTGGCAGTAATGCATGCCATCGAGGCCTTTCAACACCAACTTCAGCAAGGCCATTTACTGATACGGACAGACAACACCACTTTGATGTGGCATATAAACAAGCAAGGGGGCACCCACTCTTACCCCCTTTGCAGACTGACAATGCATCTTTGGGAAAAATCACTGAGCCTAAACATCCAGTTACAATCCCAGTTTGTTCCAGGCAAAGACAATGTGTTGGCGGACAGCCTAAGCAGGAATTTCACAGATCCACACGAGTGGAGGTTACATCCGAAGGTCTTCACACAACTCACTTCGACATGGGGCAGGCCAGAAGTGGACCTATTTGCCTCTCACCTCAACCATCTTCTACAAAAATTCTGCACAAGGACATACCATCCAAAAGCTTGGAAAATAGATGCTCTCTCATTCAACTGGAACCTCCTAACAATCTATGCATTCCCACCTCTGCCACTGATGACCTCAGTATTACTAAAGATCAAAGCAGAGAGACCCAAGGGAATCATAATAGCTCCGGATTGGCCAAGACAACACTGGTATCCACTACTACGGAGCATATGTCACACCAGGAGGTGGGCCCTTTTGACTCAACACAATTTCGAAACAGTGCATCCAAACCTTCAGACACTGCAGCTAACAGCCTGGGAGATCCCATAAATAACCTCAACCTACCTCTCTCCAAGGAAGTTCAGAGGATACTTAACAGAGGCTCGAAGACCATCCACCAGAAAGGTTTACTTAGCAAAGTGGAAAAGATTCAGCAATTGGAATACCAGCAAGGGACATGATGCATCATTGTTGAACATCCCACACATCTTGGAATATTTGGCAGAAATGCTAAAGAACGGCCTCTCATATTCTTCCATAAAGATACATGCATCAGCTATTTCAGCTAGATATAACACTGATCCTCCTGTTTTTTCACACCCTTTTCTATGGCAATTCCTCAGGGGAATCAAGAACATAAAGTCACCAAGAAAGGCCCCAGTGCCAGCCTGGGACCTCAATTTTGTCCTAGAAAAACTGACTCTACCTCCATTTGAACCAGCAGCTTCAGTTGACTTGCAATTTCTCTCATGGAAGACAGCTTTCCTGTTGGCAATTACCTCAGCAAGAAGGGTTTCGGAACTACAGGCCCTAATGGCAATACCACCGTTCATAATTTTTCACAGGGACAGGGTTTCATTAAGGACCAACCCTACTTTTATGCCAAAGGTGGTATCTAGGGTTTCTTTAAATCAAGCCATTCATCTGCCTGCTTTCTTCCCCAATCCTGAGAACAAGGGGGAAAGACTGTTGCATACCTTGGACATTCACAGACAACTTCGATACTACCTGGACAGAACCTAGGCCAGTAGGAAGTCTGAACAACTTTTTGTAGCTTGCGCCCCTGCAGTCCAAGGAAAAGCAATTTCAAAACAGACTATTTCAAAATGGATTGGACATTGCATCAAATTCTGTTATTCCTTTCATGGAAAGACTGTTCCAGCCAATGTCAGACCACATTCCACCAGAGCTACAGCCACCTCTACATCATTCTTAAGAGGGGTGCCTACTAAGGACATTCTAGAAGCTGCTACATGGAGCTCCGTGCATACATTCTCCAAACACTACAATCTCCCTCTATACTCCAGATCCAGAGCAGGCTTTGCTTCGGCAGTCCTGCAGGGTTTGATTGCCACACCATCCTTTCCCTAGAGCATGCCTCCTCCCCACCTAAGCTATGGTATTCTACCCACATGTTATGACTGCAGTTGCATTCTTGAAGGACATAGTACAGTTTTGTACCTACCATAAATGTAGATGTCCGATAGACATGCAACTGCAGTCGATTTTCCCTCCTCCATACCCCTCTATGCCTAGGGTCCACTCCTATCCCTGTTACTCTTAGCTGGGGATATCTGTTATGGTGTATTTGTTTTATTGCTCATTTATTTGTCTGGAATCCTGTTTTTGTCTTCCAATTTGATTACAGCCTTCCTTGGAGGGCACCTGGCATCTGGGGCAAGAAACACTGAAGAAAATGGCGTTGGCTGATGCTTATGTACTCCAGCCGCTCTGACGTCGGAGAGAAATGCGACATCAGCCGACGTCAGACCCAGACTTTGGAATCCGTCCGACCGAGGGCTGCCTGAGGCAGGACAACCCACATGTTATGACTGCAGTTGCATGTCTATCGGACATCTACATTTATGGTAGGTACAAAACTGTACTTTTTTGCTCAATTCAGACTGACCGGGATCTACATCTGCCCATCTCTGGGTGACTCTGTGATGTAAACAGAGTCTGTCTTCAGGGCCTCTGTTCAGTGCCTACAAAGAAAATAATCAACTTCCCTTTCCCAGACTGTAAGATGTTTGGTTTCAAGAAACACACATTTCACATAGTCATAAATCCTTGCAGTAGCTGATGCATATATTTCTTCAGTTAGCCAAGGCCGAATCTCTGACCTGCATATATCTTTTTAAAGATTTCTGGATTTCATGCCTCGGCATTTTTTATGATTTCCAATGACTGCATCCATGTAGCTTAAAAGTATGTCTAATTCAGACTACAAAGCAAGACACTATAAACAATGGTGCATAGACTAAAAGACTAAAAGAAAAAAGCAAAAGGAAGCCCTGCACATGTGAAAACTGTCTGCCCCATGAGGCGGCCCCCCCATCAATCAGAATAGTGTCTGTCGATGCAATGCAGGTAAACCAAGACAAGGTCATAGGTTATACTTTTATTTGGGGTGCTTCAAGGCCTGGATGGCCCTGTTGACATGCCCAATCCTAGCACCTTGGAGATGAGCAATGCTCACCATGTCCATTGCCATTCTAATGAGTGCTGAACCTGCATGCCTGAAAATGGAGTTCTCAATAACTAGAAGATTTCTGGTATGGTTATGTATTTTACAGCTTGGGTCTGTATCAATACTGTATGTCTTAGGGCACTGCCTTTCTCCTTGATGATTCCCTGCAGCAGTATGTGCGTGCCTATGTAATGGCATGGATGTTGGTGTATCTATGTGAGAAGTTGGTTTATGGTAGTTTGAGACTATGAGTAGCTGAGGTGCCCTATATTGTGCCTTAGAAGACTTGGGTATTATTTTTTAATCACTATTTCAGCATATGTGGGTTTGTGTTTACTGACAAAATCTGAGATATGTCACTTCAGTTTGCATACAAAAATGAACCTCAGAGATGGATTTCAAGTTGGGTAAAACTAGTGGACTGTCAGTAGAAGCAGTTGATGCACTGTCTCAGGATGCCCTGGGTGATGAGGTTGGCCAATGAAAGAAAATTAGCAGTCTATGGCTCCAGAGCTGACAGCTGTATAGGTAGGATGAGATACTGGCTGAAAAAGCTAAATGAAATGTAGTAGCCATAGTAGGAAATTAGTCACTTAGGATAGATACTGAACTATACATAAGTCGACTGCTGCTGTAGGGTATGCATAGACTAGTGAGTGAATGATATTGAGTGGAGCAGTTGAGTGGAATTAAAATACAAAAGAAGGAGATATGCAGCATGACTAAAATATAATAATGATGTGATGCTAGTGTTTAGCAGTATGTCAAAAAGGGGAGAGCATCAGAAGTATAACTTAGAAGAAGCAGTGCTCATAACAACTAAGAGCATAAGTACAGTGAGCTGTGCAATGGTAGTAAAGTAGGTGACTATTGAGCATCAGTGCAAAATAAATCAACTAACAAGTGAGCACTTAACAACATGCATCCCAGACAAAGCAATGGATGCTAAACAAATATTGACGGTCAGTGAGTAGGCAACATCAGATATTCAAAATTATTCAATTAAAAAGAGAATAATCACACACAGACTTAATCTGAAACACCATGAGCACAGAACAAGCAATGAATGGACATCAGCAAGGTAATTAAATGGGTTTCAGTTAATAAAGCAATAAGCAAAACTCAAGTTTGAATACTTAAGCAACAGTCAATAAGTACAAGAAGTGTACGGAATCCAAGCTAAACAGTGAACTCGATCAAAATAATGCAACTAAGCTGCAGTTAACAAGACAAGAGGAAAGGTAGTGACATTTATATAATCCACATGCCAGGGAAGTATATATTGCTTTACTTGTAGACTAGAAAGCTTAAGACACACAAAAGAAAATGGCTTCTTAATTCGACACTATAAAGGTTGGCCAGCAGTCTAAATACTACCAAAAAAATAAATAAATAAACCACACTCCTTAGAAAATAAGGAAATACCTGAACAGTTGACACCCAAGATAAAAAAAAAAAAAAAAAAGATTGACAGCAAAGTAGTTACCTATTTAAAAAATACCATCCCTATACAGGACACGTGTGTGTGTGTGTGTGTGTGTGTGTGTGTGTGTGTGTGTGTGTGTGTGTGTGTGTGTGTGTGTGTGTGTGTGTGTGTGTGTTGGTGGTGGTGGTGGTGGTGGTGGTGGGTGCATTCCTACCGCAGATATCCTATACTTGAACTTTATTATGTTTATTGTAAAGATTACTGCTGCAAGAATTAGAAAATGCCAACAAAAACATCAACCATCAGAATTTGTGATAAGACCCAGTAAAGGAAAGATAGTCTGTCTTGGATATTGTTGGCGAAAGCCACCATGTTAGGACCCACCAACATGTGCCTGGCACCATAGATGATCCAAGAACAGGTAACGGCAGTGAGGGCACCATAAAGGCTGCAATGGACATCAAGCCTTAGAAGGAAAAGGGAGGTCCAAGTCTGGACCCTCCCACTGTATACTCACTCAGTCTGTGAAATTCATGACTTCTAGGTCCTTTCCATGGAGAGAAATGGCTGACAGTGGATGGTGCCCCACTTCATACCAATGAAAACAATTCAGAGAGAGATGGAATAAAAGAAAACTCCCCAGCTTGGAAACATCTAAGAGAACACAGCTATGAAAGTATCCACTACAGGGATGCTGCCAAAAATCCATTGAGAATCCTAACAGTTCTACAGAGAAAGCCTGATCTCTTAAAGAGTTTTTCTGGAAGTGTAATGTGAGATCATTGATGCCACCAACTGGGATTATAACCATAATCCACTAATCCTTTCTGATGGCTGCCCAAACCTTAAATTTAGCGAAACACCCCAATGGGTATTCATGGAATGTACTCATGACTGTCACTGTGTGGCTGAAGGATCACCCAATGGGTGGCTTAGCTGGTATGTGACTGATGCAAAGAGTCTGTGATGCTAAATGCCTTCCACTTTCTCCACAGACATGAATTCTTTTGGGGCACACCAAGCCTGGTAGAAAAAGAAGAGTTGGAGTTAAAAGACTAATACAAAGGTGGAAAATGCCTGCTTTCTTTTCAAGAGGACTTTCATACAATCTTAGGAAGGCTGGCTAACAAGAGCCTCCCCTTGAAATGCGTGTCCATAATGAAATTTCTCAGCTAATGCTTAAGGAAACATGGCCATCCTGCACAGACGTGTCTGAGTTTGCTGACTAGCCGAAACACCAGAGCAGTCAAAAATGCAGTGGGCTGCAAAGCAAGAGCACTCTGTGAGCTGTAAACAGGGACTTAACCACTTATTCCTTGAACCTGGACCAGTCAAAATTGGAAGGAGCTACTCTGAGATCCACTGACATATTCTTAACTTCATACTCCTTAAGCCCAAACTTGGGGGAGTAGGAAACCATTTTAAGTGCTTCATTAACAGCGAAGTACTGAAATGAATTCTGAAAGGTGAGGTAAACAAGTAAATGGTCTAAGCCCTAGCCTGGTAGAAAAGTAAACTGTCTTACTAATCTTGTCACAAACTTTAGATTCTTTAACTGCTAGTAAAGAGGCAAGACAATGTAATTTCTGGGCATTAAGATGAGCAAATCAGGTTGGAGTCAGACAGTGGTTGGCTGGTTAGGGTTTCCCACCACTCAGAGAGCTGAAAGAGAGTGTGTGTGTTTCTTCTCAGCCAAATAGAGAGAGTTCACATGCTTCCATAGTTTGCACATATAGTAGTTTTTTTTTTAATTAGCAAAAACATAAGAGTACATAACAGGAACTGCAGATGTTATGTAATCCATTAAGAAGGCATTGCTGGAAAAAAAAATATTTTTACAGTGTTGTTTAAGGTTTTCTAATTATTTCATAAATAGCTGCAATAATTTCATGTTTGTGCATATCCCCTGAGAAGAATTAATTAATTTTAATTTTTTTCCAAAGAAAAAGTCATCCAGAAGTAAAGGGACTACAGAGTGGGGAGGAGTCATTATCCTTGTATGCCTCAAAGGTAATGGTCTCCACATGCTCAGACTCCTTGCGAAATCCTGAGTGGAAGATAGTCTCCCACCCACCCGATCCAGAAGTGACAAGTTCATGCTTTGGCTCATGCATGGTTAAACATGTGAAAGGTAAACACAAAAGGTCTGAAGGTATAGATAAAGTATTTAGAAGCATGCCTTCTACCAATAAAGCAAGGACACAAAATGTCTGCACTGGTTTCAGTATAGGCATCCTGCCATTTTCTCCAGACATATTCTCTCACCTTCACATCCAGATCCTGAAAGACTTTAAATCTTTGTCTGAAGTTTAGGTCTTTCATTATGAGAGCTGTTGTGGAAAGACTGCAAAATCCTGTCAAGTTGGAGCCTGGACCCTGCTTGGTCTAGGAGAAGAAACCACAGAATGAAAGTCTCCAAGGGTACCTGCAACCCTTGTCTGTGTGACTCAAGAGACCTTACCTAGCAATCAGCAGGTTAGCAACATCCTCTAGTTAATCAACCCCTACACCCCAGAAACCATCTCCACACAGCAGAAACTGTGGTGGTGTCAGAAGCCGAAGATGGATGCAAGTTCAAAGCATTGCTGATTAAAGCCAAGCTTAACATGTGCAGGAAAAGGAGGATCTTTTCAGTAACAGACCTCTACCTAGAAGGGCTTGAATGAGGTCCACCTTGTATTTCTCTGGCATTCTGACACAGCTGTGACAGAAACCAAAGGTTGTGTGTGGGACCCTTCCAACAACCCCCACCCATTTCCTGGTAGTGAAACAGAAATTATGTCCTCCATCATCCTCGGGTATCTAGGTTGAAACTCTACCACTTCTGGCAGTGCTTGATATCTTGCAGCTGTCCCAGGCAAGGCAAAGCTTGACTCTTATCTTAACAAAAATAAGAAAATCCAGGACTTGTGAAAAACCTTATGTTGATTCACCCAGAAGCAAAGTGAACCTCACAGCAGGACCAGAAGTAAACTAGTTTCACCAAAAGGGGCTTTATCAGTGCAAATATTTGATTTCTAGTACAACTAACTATTAAATAATCCTTGACTATCACATGTTCAGTTACAGTAATATATTTTTAAGACAACATGATGAACAGTGCATTTAAAATAATTACATACCATTCAGCAGTAGATATTTATATTAAATATCTCATTTATACAGTGTAATTGCATATTATATGCAAACAGATTCTCAGTATCCTCCCACCCTGTCCCACCCTCCCATATTGTCACAAACCTGTAACTTTTCCCTTGTGTTAATATGACCACACCACTTCCTTCTCATCCTCTCATATTCCTTACCTCACTTCACCTTCTTCCTCTTTTACACCAGCCTCTCTATTCTACACTGCTTGTCTAACTCTTTGATACCTATATGCCAGTTGCCATTACTAGACTATGTAATATGTACTTCGCTAACATTTACTGTATGCATATATTCCTTCTGTAATGTTCATTGTGACTTGTATCCCATTCTGTTTGATGTATGTCAGTAACCAGCATTCACTCAATGTTCTGAAATATGTTTTTTAAATTCTATGTAAATCATAATGGATAATGTAAACTGCTTGCTAAAACTTGTTTTGGAAGTTATCACTGTAATTACTTGCCAAAAATTATCTTGGAGCTTTTTTCCCCGGGCCTCCACTGAAAATGGGCTCAAACCCAGTTGGGCTTTCCCAGTAAACAAATGTAAAATAAATTATATAAATAAATAAATGCATATGAAAAAGAAACACACACACACTTTATATGTATAGATCATTAAATCTCAAAAACTGTAGAGTGTTCAAAGATGAAAAATGTCAGATATGTAGAACTATGCATTCTTCGTCAGCTGACCTTCCAAGGCTTTTTGAAATTAGGCACCTGATCACCTTGTACTAATAACTGTGTGGTCCAGTGCATATGTTGGACATAAATCTCTAGACGTTTGAAATACAGGATTGTAGAATTTCTGAGGAACATTCATCGTCAGAATGAAGGCAGTGCCCTTCAAAAATACCCTAAAATGCATCCAGTAGCTATTTTTTTTCTTTCACTGGTACAAACAAAATTCAAAATGTAGGCCAGATAAATTGGTTGGGTTTATTGGACAATAAAGAAAAAAAATAAAGAAATATTAGTTGTTAATATATCAGCTCTGTGTAAAATGTTAGAGCATTTTTATTAATAAATCTACCCACTAGATGTCACTACACACACGTGTGTATATTTATATATATTTATTTATGTATATATATATATATATATATATATATATATATATATATATATATATACACACACACACACACACACATATTTATGTGTATATGTAGATAGAGACACACACACACACAGATAATTCTGTATGTAGACATGAACTGCACTGCAGACATGGGTAAGTGGGTTGATGTTGCTTTCGTGTTTGTGAAGTAGGTTGGGCTTAAAGTAAGGGAATAGCTGTAGTGTTGTGCATGCTGTTGGTGCTTTTGTGTGTGGCTGACAACCTGTCTTGTGTAGTGGTAGTGTTACGGAAAGCTTTTTCTAAGGTAAAGTGCAGCATTAGGGTTAACGGCTGGATTAGGATACAGTAAATAAGCTGATGGGGGAGGGGGCACAACCTTCTCCATAAAGAAAATGTCTTCATATCAAGGCTAAGTTTGCATACTAGCTGCTGGTTGCATAGTTTTCTTCTTCCACCACTCTTTTGCTTCTGCCTCATCCCACGAATGGCAGTATAAATTCCATCTAAAAGTATAATCCCCAGATTTAAACAGAGTCTTTATGTGAGCCTTTGAATAAGTACTTTGTGTTAAAACAAAAAATATCACTGATATTACTGTCCTGACAGTTTGATACTTAGCTGATAACTGCAGTGGTGTACATTAAAGGCTTGTAATGGCCTGCAGACTGATTGTCTTAAACTTACCCATGAACTTAAACACACACACGCATACTGTATTCATATAGGTGTGTGTATAATATATATATATATATGTGTGTGTATATAAATGTATACGTTATACAAATATATACTATAGGTACATGCGTATCCATATAACACGCACATACTTCCTTTTCACAGAAATTTTCTCTTGAGTACTTGTTTTGTATGTAAAAACCATTTAGACTACTTGAATAAATGCAGATATGTCGGAATTCATTGTAAATATTTATTAAGATGTGTGGTAATTTTATACACTTCTTGAAATTCATTGTTCATTTTTAATTATATTTGTTGTAACTGATCATGTGATTCTTAGGACTGGAAGCCAATTATACATAAATATAACCTTTCCAGCTAAAACTGGTTTGTTTCTGGTCCTGTTGTCCAGTTCAGTTTACGTGTATAATTTTTTTTTTTTCACTCAGCTCCCCCTGACTACAACCCAGCTGAACTGTATTCAGTTAATTAATGGCATGGTGCTGAAGGGGTGGGGAAGGTGGAGGTTGGGCTTGCTTCACCACATCATCAGTGACAAACTGTGGGTAAACGACTGCTCATATGAACAGATCAGAGGAGACTCATACTGTTAAGTGGTGCATGCATCATTCCTCACCCAGGCAACCACTGAGAGTCTTCCGGCCACCTACAGGGAGGAGCTAAGAAGGATTTGAAATGGACTTCTATGGAACCTGTAAACACTTCTGCTCCCTAATATCTGATGCTTCCCTCTGGAGAAACAGCCCACCCAAATAGGAACAACTGGGCTAAAGGGTCCTTACCCAGTTTAGGAAAGCCTGACTCTCTCCCCTAGAGGGATGTATCGGCCAGTGAAACAAGGGATGATAAAAACAGCTTGCTTACTTTCAGTAAACTTTAACATTTAGCCTTAAGAAAAAATCCACTGACTAAATTGTACACTGTTGCATGTAATCCATTAGATCCATAGGTGTATATTAGGCTAACGACCATTGGGGCTTTTCTAGCCTAGCCATGCAACCCTAATGTATTAAAGTACTAATCTGTTGGGGAGGCAACAAGTGATAACTGTTCACTCTATACCATGTCAGACTTCACTTATTGGGATGGAACAGTTTTCCAGTATCCTCTAAAAAGTTAATTGCAGTGTATCTTGTAGGTTTTGCTCGGAGCACACTATTCATACCTCTCATGACTAATTGGTCCCACCAGCAGGCGGCTCATCTTCAACTAAAAACAGATGTTAATGGAAAAAATAGAAACTGCAAATGCAAGAAAAAACTACCATTTTTCATATCCTTAATCATTTATCTTGTTTTTAAGTTTTCTTTAAAAAACTGTGTAGTTTAAACTAAGAACAAGTAATTTAGACATCCACCTATAAAAAGCAAAGGAAACAATATTTTCTTTGTGTGTGCATGCGTACATATATATATATATATATATATATATATTTTGTGTGTGTGTGTGTATATATATATATATATATATATATATATATATGTGTGTGTGTGTGTGTGTGTGTATATATATATATATATATATATATATATATATATATATATATATATATATATATATATATATATATATATATATATATATATATATATATATATATATATATATATATATATATATATATATATATATATATATATATATATACACACACACACATATATACTTTACCCTTGCACACACTATAACTTGCTTCCTTTTTTTAAACACTTGCTTCTTTCCAGACTTTATTTTGTTATACTGTAAAGCCTGGATACATTACAGCCAAGAAAAAGTACTTTCTAACTTTAATATTACTAGCAGATGCAGTCACTGAAAAACTTTCCCCACCTCGCATTTGAAATGCCTTTGACTCTATGTTGCAGCAGTGCTCTATAGTATAACTTGTAGTTTGTATCAGAACAATTTTACGTAAAAAAAAAAATAGTTACATCTTCATTCCATTCAGTGTCCTTCTAAACATTATTGAGATAAGGTGAGGTTTATGCTTTGCAGTTTTCCCAGTAGTTTAATACAGTCAACAGACTAGCAGTCTTTTTCAGCCCTTTCTCACATAACCATTGTTAAGATGTCTGACATATGTGTAATGGGATGGATGCTTTGCATTTCGCACCTTTGTTTACTAATTTCATCTTGTTGCTGATTTTCTTTGTGATCCTACATTATTTGCTGTCACTTCCATTTAAATTCACTTTATGGAGTAACAAAAATGATTGATGAATTCACCCTGGAACCATGACTACAGTCTTCAGTGGCACTGGGCACAGTTAAGCAAGTACATTACATATTAGCCCTAATAATGTAGCCATCTTACCTCTCGACCTCTTAGCACAGTAAATCTGGACAGAGTAAAAAATAATTGGGGGGGGGGGGGACAAAGGCCCAAAGATAGGAACAGATTTTAAATATTGCACTTATAAACATCACACGTTGTTAGATTAACATTTTTTGTGTTAGCATGCATTTTCTGAACAGTGTGAAGTCTGAAACTCAAATGTCTTTCAGTATTTAGTGACTTCAATATTCAGTGATTTGCCAGAAAACCACAAATTTTATGAGGAACAGAGCTAAGATATGAGGCATAAATCTGGACATTCTGCGAAAATCTGGACATTTGAAAGATATGATGGCCATTAACAAAGAAATAAAACATATTTATTGTATAATTTCAAAAAGTTCTCGCATAGATTTTTTTTTTCACTGACTAAGAACTATTACATCATCTTTATCATTTGAACGTTTTGGCTTTGATGTTAAACTTTCAGGATCATTTAACTTTTCAACATTTGAGATTTATTTGCTCTTAATATGTTTAGTCCTTATGGCAAATCCCACAAGCTGTTATGGCTATACAAGTTCTTTGGGTATCTGGAAGGAGACAGACTTAGGGTGCTGGGTACACTAACCACCCTTTATAGGTGGCCTCCCTTTGTGGCCACAGCTTGAAACTACGCATCCTTTTACTGGCAGGGATATCCCATTCTTTTGAAAAGAGATAGGACAGATAACCTCCAGCAGCTATTTCTTTATACATTTTTTCTTTTAATTCCTGCAGCATTTATTGTCTTTTTGGGTCCCATTGTAGCAGGAGCCTGTCCTGTTTCTTAGTGTGTGCAAGGCAGTGAAACTAATTCTGAATGGGACTGCAGTCCATTGCAGGACATGTAGACTCACTTAGTCATGCACTCCTACAGAAAGCTTGAGAAACACTGCCTATGACATTTCTTTGGGATGTTTGAAGAAATCAGAGCACCCAGCAAAACTCCCCATTCACAAAATAATTTGGATATGCAGACTGTACGCACAAGACATCCTGACTGATAATTAACTGGAGAACCAAGAACTGTGGGGTAGAAACACTAATGTCTGTTCAATTCAATTGTCCCCTAATGTTCCTGTATTTGAATGTGTACATAGCGAAGTTCATATCTCTCTGATTGGGTAACCATTGGTCTTTCCTCTTTCGATATCCTCAGCTCAGCACTGTTCTGAAATTTCTGTAGTTCCCATGCCTTTGGATGCACAAACCTGTAGTAGTACGTGACTTCATGATATGTACCAGCAGAAGACATGCATTACCCCTTAGCATGGAAGCTTGAAAAATTCCAGAATTGTACTAAGCTGGGGACCTGAAGAAGAAAATTCCACTAGTTACTTAATGCATAGGGCCTTATTGCGTATCAGCAAGTTGCTTGAGGATGAAGTAATGCATTTTTTTCTGGGAAGTACTTTTCCTGGGAATACTCGAAATGTCTCCTTTTTTTTCCTGTTTGTCTCTGTACTTTAGAGAACAGAAGCTTCTTATGCACGAATGATTTATCTTACTAGTTTTGAATTAATTATATAATGAATGCTTCTATTTGCAGGGGATTCCAGTAGGAGATCTTGACATTGACAGGGTGAAAGCTATATATCAAGAGGCATTAACGGAATTCATGACCAAGAGAAATAGTGCTCTCACTGGAGCCATGTTTGTTGACCTGTTTGTTCGATTTCCAGTAAGTAGTCTCTGCTTGGCAGCAGTTAAAATAATGTTTAATATTGTAAATGTCTAGCATGGCTTGCTATAGGAAACCCTTGATAATAACCTGCAAACATTTGTTAAAATGCTGAATGTGTCAGGGCTTCTTTAGTCAATGCATTCTCAGATCATCAGTGTTCTGTTTCTTGGCAGTTTTTGTTTTCCTGCCGATGGCAATGCTAAGTAGATTAATTAAGGGAAAAAAGAATATTTCACAATTAAACATATTAAAGGAAACATTTTTTACAGCTTTGATGGACGGTAGAGGATTTAATCTCAAGCACACATTAAGTATACGTAGGTGTTTTTAAGTTTTGTACAGCTCCTGTGACATACCGAACATTTTAGTTAAATTATATTAATAGTGGTTCCTGGTTAATTAAGTTAAACATGATTCAGAATTTTGTTCAGTGCAAGATGTTTGAGTAAATTTCTAAAGGTTTGATTTTAAGCATTTTGATATCACCCACTTCCATCTTTGGATATGAAAATGCTAACCTCAGCACCTCACTTGAAATGCAGTAAACATCTGCCAGTTTTTGTCAGATAACACTTTCTCATATGGATTGATTTCTATCATTTGTCACTGTTTACTTTTGAATTTTGCAGCATATGTAATTGCATTCTTTGAAGTGACTTTGCCTTAGAATAGACTGAGGACTTTTTGGTCCAGCATGTCATCTGTTTCACTGCCTAAATTTGATAAACTACCTCTTTCAAGTAACTTCATCAGCATATTTTTTATTATCTTAGTAACAAAAATGTAGCCATTTTGTTTGTTAAAAAAAAATGTTGCCGTTTCATTGAATATAACTTGCAGTATTCCCCAGCTTTATGTTGTGCTATTACTCCTGCATTGCTTATGTCCCAAAGTTTGTTGGAGTCTGGCTTTAGTCTCAACTCCTTGTTCAACATGTGCTGCATTAATGTCCAAGTCCATATTTATGTTTCTGAGACTCTGCTTTGGAGGGAAAATGGAAAGCTGCCTTCTAGTTGAAGTGCAGTGATCCATGACCATTTTTCCGTTATGAGGAAGCCGAAATACTGTGTAACTTTTATACGTGCCTCCTAGGAAACACTAAATAATAAGCAGTGAGCAGTTATACCGATGAGCAAAGGACACTTTCTCCAACAATTACATTTCCAAGTGTACCAGTTTTTCTTAATTGCTTACAGTTCCCTAGTTCTGGTCTGCATCCTCCTCATATTAGTTTCTAGTTACACCCATGCCTGGTGTGAGTGGCATAGACCTCTTCCAGTAACATGCCCACTGATTAACTGAAGTGCACTGCATAGACATGCATCTGATGATGTGAATGTATCCCTTCATTACTGTTTGGTTACTGTCTGTCTATGAGGTAAGCAGAAGGCTGTAACTGCACTTTGTGCTTGGATTTGGTAGTGGGATGAGCACTTCATTTTGGCTAAGTGGAAGTTGGAATTCCATGCACACACTCACACCAGTTTAAAAAACATGATAGCTTTCTTTATTTATCCACTAAGTGGTCCAATTATAACCTTTTCATAATTTTTAAGCAGTGGAATGTCTTTTTTTATGACTGCTTTTATGGGCTATATAAAATTGTTAAAAAATACACTTATCCTATGTACAGCAGCCTTTCAAACACATGAAAATAAAGCTTGCTGAGACCATTTCTGCTAATAGAGACACATTATTAAATTTGTAATGCAGGTCCACAATTTTTTTTGTGTTTGGGGAACAGCAATGTAGAAGTTTTCCTTATTTGTTATGTAAATTGTGCCTGCACAGTGACTAATTAGTGTAGCAATGTTAGGATACTGCTCTTGAAAGACTGTTTAGTAAATCTGTCTTCTTTTATTACTCGCAGTACCTGTTTATGTAAGTACCACATACTGTGACTTCCACTCCCCAGCATCTTCATCCCTATTCTTGAAATTGTATCCATGCTACCACAGTGATTTTTCTGTTGTATCCCATTAGGCCTGTATGGGGGTGAGGGTGCATTGATGAGGGGCACACTCACCCATTCTTCATTGCACATGGCACAAGCATCTCTGCCTGCCACCTTATCATTTGGGTGAAAGTAGATTGCTTCCTAGTCTCCCCCACAGGGCATTATAGCTGCAACACAACCTGGTCTACATCTGAGATAGACCAGCTGACATTTGGCCACTCAAGCATACTACGTCCTCATCTAGCCAACCTCAGACCTTCACATGTTGTTGTTAGAGCCTGGGACTCCAGATGTATAGATGAGTGCTTTTGTCTCCATATCAGTAAGTAGGTTATTTTCACACTAAACTTTTTTCTTTTCCTTTAAAATGTACTGTACTGTACTGCATGTGTTAGCTGCCTTGTCTCGTTTATATCACCTGTAAGTACAGTTGTTCTAAAGTCACTGTAATAACACGTGAAATACATGATGGAGTGTTTCTTCCCAGCCGTCTGTTGGAAATGAGCCTCAACCCAATTGGACAAACCTTTAAACAAATAGCAAATAAAATATTACTTAAGAATAACCTTTTCTAGCAATTATAGTGCGTCTCAACAAATTTAGATGTGATTGCAGTACATGCTGAAAACTGTTTTGCTTTTTGGTGTTCAGTTTTTTTTTCAGTGCAGTTATTTTCAAATTAAAGGCTCAGTTAAGGGATTTACTTTTGCCCACATTTGTGTCTGCACCCATATAATATTATGGAACTTAAATATATTTTCTGATGCTATTCTGTTAAAAGGCAGTTTTCTGATACGTACAGCTGTCATTGATATTTGCACTATTTGGAACGGTGATGATGAGTAGTTGGAACAGTGTTGTCTTAATCTGCATGATGAGTTTGTATGGAATTTGCAGTTCTTGTTTTTCATAAAATATAAGCATTTGGACTGGATATCCCTTTAGATGTTAGAGTAAAATCTCTGTGTAAGAGCACACTCATGCACAGTTGCACCTCTCCACAGTGAAGGTGAGTGGGCCACACCCATTCACTCTCCCCTCCCTGCCTGGCTACTAATTGAAGCCTGGGTTGCAGTGAGGGCTCCGTCATTCCGGACCATAGAGCCAGGCCAATCAGCCATATTTGTTACTATTAACTGAGTAACTTATTTACACTAGTTTCCTTTTGAAGTCTGTCATTAATCACAACTGCAATAATAACAAACTATCCTCAGCACTCTTTCTAGATCTATCCAAGGCTTTTGACATGGTTGATCACAAAATGCTTATAAATACCTTGAAGGCCTTCTCCTTAAACAGCCATGCACTCCAGTGGTTTCAGTCCTACCTGCAGGGCAGGCAACAGGCAGTTCTATGGCAGGACAAGCTATCATCTCACCTACCCATCACATTAGGAGTCCCCCAGAGATCGTTATTAGAACCCCTTCTTTACTCCATCTTTATCAACGACCTTCATTCAGTCATCCCAGATGCTACCTGCATTCAATATGCGGATGACTCCACCTTGATTTATTCTGATACCACACCAGCTACTTTATTCACATTAACCCAAAATACCTTCAATACAGTGGGAAAATGGCTCTCCAATCAAAATTTAATCCTGAACCCCAACAAAACTAAGCTGCTCCTCTTGTCCCCCACACGCAGGACCCCCCCTTGCCATTCTTCAACATAACCGCTAACAATGGCACTATCATCTCCCCAGAAGCCCAAACTAAACTACTGGGTGTCATAGTTGATAACCTGAAGTTTGATGCGCATATCAAACAAATTATCCAAACCATTAATAAAAGAATTGTCTCTCTTTACAGAATCAAACCTTTCCTTACCCCATTTGCTAGAACTGCAATTGCCCGTTCCCATCTACTATCAACTCTTCTCTACGCCTCACCTCTTTTCTCCAACTTAAAACAAAATAGATCTTAAACTATCATCCTGCTATAACCATATTGCCAGATTTGCTACTGGCACAGCCTACCGGACACACCACAGTCACAACCTAAATTGCCTAGGATGGCTTGAACTGCCTAGCCTACTGCAGTTCAACCAGCTAATAGTGGCACATAAAGTCCTTTACCAACCAGAAAATACACCTGCACTAAAAAATATTATCAGCCCCTACACCAGCACCCACTCACTGCGATCATCCACTAGACTCCTAGTTCAAACATACAAATCCAACTACTCAGCTGGGGGCTCTCGGTTTGCCAACTCTGTTGGAAAAACATTGAACAGACTCCCAGCTGACTTGACCCTTGAACCCTCGCTAACTCGATTCAAAAGCAAACTCAAGAAATACTTCAAAGCTCATTGGTTATGTCCTTGCACTAACCCCGACTAGTGACCTCTCTATTACTTGGGTGTCTTTACCTTCAACTACTTCTAATTTTTTTCTACCACACCATTTCAGGAAGGGTCAATTGTATAACTGCTGCTCAATGTGTCTTAAACCTGAATGGAATGGTATGTATATATAACTTTGAAAATAATGATGTTATGTAGTCCTATCTCGCCTACATTCTTACCCGTGGGTTCCGACTCGGCCATACTTTTCTAGCTCGAAGTCTTCTATTGGCTGGGCTAAGCAGGTATCCCTTGGTGCACTGCTCCATGTCCCCAGATCTCGTTTGCTGCTCGTGTAGCTCGGACGTGGTCTCGCTCTTGGCGTGGCTAAGTACCTTTTTCTTGTCTTGAGAAAAAAATTTGTTCTTAAACAAAAAGCTATTTTCATAGCTATTGTCTTTAGTGTTTAGATTTTTGGAAGTGTGCGTGTTTTGTGGTACCCCTATAACTGTTCTCTCGGGCTAGGCCCGTTTCAGTTAGAGGACCTAGTCCTTTCGTCCTGTCTGTTTGGCAAACCGTTTAAGTTAGAGGTTTGGTTCTGTTCCCCAATCCTTGTAGTCACTAACCGTTAGAGTTAGAGGTTTTTGACATAGTTGGTCTCAGTGTGCGTCTCTAGTGTGTGTGTACTGTTTCAACTTATAACGGATTCCCGTGGTTTTTGTGGTGTGAGCGTCTGTGAGTTTTTCTTGTCAAACTTTCTCTTAGGTTGCATTGTTGGTGTTTCTTGTGAAATATGTCCAAAGATTCCAAAGAGCACAAACCTTCGGGTTTCAAAAAGTGTTCTAAATGCAGGTACAAAATGTCCATCACCGATGGGCATTCTGTTTGTGTCTATTGCCTGGGAGCCATTCATCTGCAGGAGTCCTGCAGTTTTTGCCATGCGTTCAGTCCCAGAGTGCTCCATGAAAGAAAGAATAAGCTGATCCTAAAGGGACTCTTGAAACCCTCTTTCGAAGAGGCCTTGGATTCTTCTCCCAGTGCTAAGTCTAAGTCATCCAAGTCTAAAAAGAGATCTCCGGCTCCGTCAACTTCATCGGAGCCCCTGGAGAAAGTCACAAAAATTGCATTGACCTCCTCGGCTCCGCTGTCCTCGGGGCCGCAGGAGGTGTCTGTGTTGATGGAACCAGCGTCCGCTCCTATTATATTGGAACCTCTTCGGAGCCGATCGCCCAGTCTCAGACCAATCTCTCCTGAGAGGAGATCTCGATCTCCCTCCCTGTCCTCCAAATCCTCCAGGACCCTTTCGGATGTGGATTTTGATAGGGTGGTCCAGAGGCTCCTCCAGTCACCGGTTTTGGCAAAATTGTTTTCGGCTCTGGCCCAGTCGGCTCTGGAGCCCGTCCCGACACCTGCTTCGATCATTCCTCTTCCGAGCGCACCTCTGTCTTTGGGGCTGGAGTGTTCCGCGCCATGTGATGTTCCTAGTCCGGTTCCAATACCCCCTCCGGCTCCATCGGTACCGACATCGGCTCCGTCCTCTGGGTTCGGGACTCGGGATTCTTAAGTCGGGCCCGATGGGGACATCTCGCGACATATTTCGGTTCCGAGTCTCCCTCTCGGTGCTTCGGCTCGGGGAATTTAGACTCCTGTCATGGTCTCGGAGGCTGGCCGGTCCTTGGACTCAGGGAGGACCAGCCTTCGAGGCCATGCGGACTGCGCTGGCCAGATCATCAGCTACATCAGGCGGATCGGTCACTGTCCCCCACCAACTCTGGTGAGAGCCCTTTCTGAGGACCCTTCAGAGTTCGTGCCTGAGGAGCCCCCTAGAAAGAAAACTTGCAAGAGGAAGCACATAGACTCCCAGGATGAGTCCCTCACCTCTGATACTGACCTCGAGGAATCAGAGGGGACCCCCAAGTCATCCTCTGATGATGTTTCCTTCTCCGACATCCTGGAGATACTGAAGCAAAGAGGTGACTGGCCGTCCAAAGCCCCTTCCGAGGAGGAGTCGGTCTTCCTTAAGGCCTTTGCTGCTCAGCCCTCTGCCTCCTGGGTGTCCCCATCCTTCGACAAGCTCCTTGATTTAATCTGTCGAAGGGTGTTGGGAAAACCCTGATTCTGTGGAGCCCATACCCAGGCGTCCCAACAAGTTTCTTTCTGCTCCCCAGGGTAAGGAGTTCTTGTCCAAAGGAGTCCCTGTAGATGCCATGGTGGTGGCGGCGGCCACTCAGAAGGAAGTAGCAGAGACCTCTTCCTCTGTCCATCCTCCTAACAAGGAGTCTAGGACCATGGACTGGTACGGGAAGCGTACCCTCTCATAAGCAACCTTTACCTTACTGTCGCTGAACTATCTGTCTCATTTCACTCTTCTACAGAGAGATCTCCTCAAGGAGTTAGGAGGTACTCTTGCGGGTAACGTCCCTGAAGCGGTGGCCCAGACGGTTAATGCCCAGGTGTCTACCCTCAATTCCATTGTCAACTCCTCCATGCAGCTCATTTCGCATGCAGCCGAGGGAGCGAGTAGGGCAGCAAGCTCAGGAGTTGCCCTTAGAAGGCAAGCCTAGCTGCGCCTGTGTCACTTCGCGGAGGCCTTCAAGTCTTTCTTCACTGACGCCCCCTTTGATGGTTCTTCTTTGTTCAGAACCAAAGTGAAAGACACCTTCACCAGGTGCCAACAAGAGGGAAAGACCCTGTCTGCCATAGGGGTACATTTTTACCTTCCTTCTAGGCCTTACCCCAAGGCCCAGCAGGGTGGGAAGATGTGGTTCAAGAAATCACAGAGGTTTTTTCCTGCCGCACAAGGTGAGTCCCCCTCCAGAGGCAGAGGAGGGGGGAGGTTATTCAGGGAGACGCCCGCCCTAGAGGCAGAGGGGCCCCCCCTATTCGGGAGACCACGATTCCTTTCACGTCTCTCCCTACTCTCGTTCCTGAGGGAGTGCCCGGCTGTGCTTATCCGGAGCCAGTCGGGGGGGTCGAATTTCGTTATATCCGGAAGCCTGGAAAAGCATCATCCAGGATTGATGGGTATTATGAATAATTTCTGGAGGTTACCTCATTTTGTTTCCATCAGACCCCCCCATCAATCAGAAAAATCCCAGATGTTCCACCAAGTCAAAGGGATCAAGCAGCCTCAGAGGTTTCAAAGCTGCTAGGAACAGGAGCCATCCAGAGTGTCCCCTCAGACCAAATCGGATTAAGGACTTACTCAAGATTCTTTTTTGTGCCGAAAAGAACAGGGGACCTGAGACCCATATTAGATCTCCGCCAACTGAGCAACTATGTACAGAAGTCCAAGTTCCGCATGGTCACACTACAATCGATTCTCCCATTATTGGGAGAGGCGGTATGGATGTGCTGCATCGACCTCAAGGATGCTTACTACCATATAAAAATGGACAGGGCATCCAGGAGTCACCTATGCTTCCAGCTGGAAGCCAATCACTCTGTCTACAGTTGGGCATAACACTAAATTGGGGAAAATCTGCTTTGTTGCCCTCGCAGCGTGTCACCTTTATAGGCACAGAATTAGACACCATTCAAATGCGAGCATTTTTACCGCAGAAGAGGATCAGAGTCTTACAACAACAAATACACTTCCTGATGCCCCTGAGGAAAGCGAAGGCAAGATGGGATGTCCTTCAAGGATGCATCTGCAGTCCTAACAAATGGGTTGTCCTGCCTCAGGCAGCCCTTCGGTCGGCCGGATTCCAAAGTCTGGGTCTGGCCTCGGCTGATGTCGCACTTCACCCGACGTCATAGCTGCTGTGAATTGGGTATAAAGGCATCAGCCGACGCCATTTTCCTCAGTCTTTCTTGCCGCGCGGTGCCCGAAGCAGAAGCTGTTCGCAAGTGCCGGTCGGTCAGATCCAGAGATTACTACTACCGAAGACTTCTAAAAAGCAAAGTACCCCGTTGGGGACTCTTTCTTGCCTCAGCCGATGTCAGAAAAAGTAAATAACTGTTTAACTTGTGGGAAACAAATACCTCATAAGGATTTCCACTCTTACTGCCTTCCTTGCTTAGGCCCAGACCACGATGTAGCAGCTTGTCTAGCCTGTGCTTCCTTCAACCGACGGACACTTAGACGTCGGTCGGAGTTTGCAGAGGAGTTTTTCGGCTCCGCTTTTGCTTACAAAATGCCGTCGGATACTCCGACTTCACAATTAGCTAAAAGCGTAAGGAAAAGGACCGACACTCGCGGTCCGCGGTTTCGGCCGAAACCACGGTTAAGCCAACCGCGAGTGTCTCGGTTTCTGCTGAAACCGAGTCCACGGTTCTTCCTTCGGCCGAAAGCATACCTCCTATAGCCGAGGCCTCACACAGCATGGCTGAATCTGCTACTGAAATTTCCCCTGCTGTTGCAGGTTCCCAGGATTTATCAGATACTATTCCTTTAGACATATCTACTCCTGCACGTGGAGCTGCTAGGCCCCCTGCATCTATGTCTATCAAGGCTTTTTCCAGGGCTAAAGCAGCTAAAACTTCTAAGGCCTTGCCTGCTAAAATCCCCTCACACAGGCCTACCTCTAGTTCCAAAATGCTCAGCCTGGCTGAGGATCTCATTTCCTTGATCAGGGGATCCCAACCTCACCCTGACAGGGCCTCTCAACCCCCTCCAGAGAAGAGGCCTAGAGCAGAGCCCCCTGAGCCAGTTTCAACTGATTATTCCTCGGATGATTCAGAAAACTCAAATCCTCCAGAAGGCCCTTATTCTCCATATGAGGACTCTGATGCAGAAGACTCCATCCCTTCTGCCTCTCCTCCTGAAGAATTTTCTTTTGGGGAAACCCTGCATGCTATGAGAGAGCAATTTCAATGGCAGGGCCAGGATTTTTCAGATTCAAGGAAAAGGCTAAGGATCTTTTTACATTTACCACAGCACAGGCCTTTAGCCATTCCTCCAGTACTAACAGTTGTGGATGATGCATTTAATGATGCTTGTACTGCCCCTGACTCTCTACCCCCGGCCCCTGCTAGGCCCGACAGATATTTACAGGGTCCTGGACACACACTTTCACTTGTATAAGGCTCCTATTGCAGATCCTGAAACTATTTCACAGGGCCCCAAAGCTGTAGCAGCTGCCTCTGCCAAAAACCCCCTCCCCTCTGAAAGAGAATCTAGGGCATTAGAGAGATGGGGTAAAAAAGTTTATACTTCTGCTACTCTTTCGGCTAGGGCCTTAAACTGTCAATTCCACATGATTCAGTATCAGGAATTTTTTAGACCAGCTAAATAAAAAACTGTCCTCTCCTGAACCTATAGACCGTAAGTCCCTTCAGGATTTGGTACATAACACTCAGCAGGTCAGTAATCATTCCTTAAAATGCGGCTATGATGCACTGGAGGCTTCCTTTAGATCAGCTATGACTGGTACAGTGATCAGAAGGCATGCATGGTTAAAAGAGCAATCCTTACCAGACCATGTAAAGTCAAAGCTCCTAGATGCTCCCATGGAGAAACAAAGTTTGTTTGGCTCCCTGCACAGCAAGTGCTAAAGAAGGTGGAAGAAAAAGCAAAATCTGTCCAAACAGTCAAGGATTTCTTACAGGCCCAGCCTCCGAGGTTTAGTAGAAATTAGCCTTCGAAGAATTGGTCCTTTCCAGACACTTCCAGAGCACAGAGGGGCAGAAATAGGCGCCCAAGAGGCAGAGGCCAATCCAGAGGTGCCTACAGGGGACGTCAGTGGCAGCCTAACAACCAGAGAAGTACTGCCACAGATCCAGCTACTACCACTTCCACAGGACAGGCACAATGACTTGACTCTGATACCGCCTACCAGGGAACAACTGGAAGCACCCTTAGGCGGAAAGCTAGCCTTATTTTCCGTAAACTGGCATTATATTACAGGAGACAAATGGATTTTGCAGACAATAGACAAAGGCTACAGGTTTCACTTCCACACTCTACCAAAAAAGAGAGGAATGCCAAACCTACCACCAAACCAAAAAACAGACGCTCTAGAACAAATCAACCACTTACTAAGGATGAGAGCTATAGAAAAGGTACCGTCTATGGAACAAGGACAAGGATTTTACTCCAGACTTTTCCTGGTACCAAGGAAAGAAAACCAATGGAGACCTATTCTCGACCTGTCCGCTCTGAACACATATCTCATTGTTCCAAAATTCAAAATGCTGACCCTACAGCAACTTCGTCCCATGCTGGTCAAGGAGTCTTGGCTGGTGACTCTAGATCTCAAGGAGGCATACCTGCACGTCCCTATACGACCAGATTGCAGAAGATACCTCAGATTTCTTGCAGGATCAGAGCATTATCAATTCTCAGCATTGCCCTTTGGCTTATCTACTGCGCCCAGAGTATTCACGAAATGCCTGGCATCAGTAATTGCTCATTGCAGGCTTCAGGGAATTCAGATTTATCCATACCTGGACGACTGCCTAATACAAGCGGACAACAAGACCAAATTAACAACAGATTTGGAAAAGGTTATACAACTACTGCAAGCCCTGGGATACACAGTCAACATGAAAAAGTCAAGGCTGGTACCATCCCAAAGGATAACATTCTTGGGTGCAGAACTGGACACTTCAAATCAGATGGCATTTCTCACAGCAGAAAAGCAAAAGCAACTACCACTCTATTTCATGGCATTAACAACACAGAACCAGCTTACAGCAAGGAAAGTCCTGCAAGCCCTGGGTTACATGGCATCCTGTATAATATTGATTCCACATGCCAGACTGCATATGAGGAAGTTGCAATGGTACCTAAGGAATTTATGGTCTCAACACAAGCACAGTCTATAAGCCCAGATTCCAATAATTCCATGCCTGAAGCAAGAATTCCTGTGGTGGGCTCAGGCCTGTCAGTTGAACAGAGGACTGCCTTTCCACAAGCCTCACTCAAGCCAGACTATCACCACGGATGCCTCAGACCTCGGTTGGGGGGCACACATGGTGGACAAGTGTATACAAGGCCTATGGACACAAGACCAGCTGAACCTACACATAAATCAAAAAGAGATGCTGGCAGTGAAACAGGCAATTCAGACATTCAGACCGTTTCTTCAACAGGGTCATTTTCTGATAAGGACGGACAACACCACAGTCATGTGGTATATCAACAAACAAGGAGGCACACACTCATATCCTCTATGCCGGATGGCAATGGACCTGTGGAATGTGGCCCTGAACCTCAACATTCAGCTCCAGGCCATATTTGTGCCAGGGAAAGAAAATCTACTAGCAGACACCTTAAGCAGAACTACCACGGATGCCCACGAATGGATGCTGCATCCAGACATCTTCAAATCCATTACAAAGAAATGGGGACTACCAGAAATAGACCTTTTCGCATCCCCTCACAACCACCAATTGAGGAAATTCTGCACAAGGACATACCACCCACTTGCTTGGAAGGTGGACTCCCTCTCCTTCAGTTGGGAAAACCTGACAGCATATGCATTCCCACCTCTTCCTTTGATGCACAAAGTGCTACTGAAGATCAAAGAAGATCACCCAAAGATCATCCTGATAGCTCCAGACTGGCCGAGGCAGCATTGGTACCCGCTACTGAGGAGTATGTCTCAGACACACGCATGGCTTCTACCTCTAGTTCCTTTACTGCTAACACAGAACAACTTCAAGATCCTACATCCAAACTTGAAAACACTGCAACTAGCTGCTTGGAATATTACATAAAACAAAATAACCCAGATCTATCTCAGAGGGTTAAAGACATTATCCTGGAGGTTCGCAGACCCTCCACACGGAAGACTTGTTCAGCCAAATGGAAAAGATACCTCATTTGGAGTGCAGCAAAAGGAGAAAATGTATCATTAGCAAACATAGCTAACATCCTGGAATATTTAGCAGAACTTTTCCACAATGGCCTGTCTTACTCCTCCATTATGATTCATGCATCAGCAATTTCAGCAGAATACAACATGGATCCTCCAGTCTTCTCTCATCCTCTACTCAGACAGTTCCTGAGAGGAATTAAAAATGTAAAGCCTCCAAGGAAGCCACCTTTGCCTACATGGGACCTTAACTTTGTGCTGGAAAAGTTAACACTTCCCCTTTCGAACCAGCAGCAACAGCAGAATTACAGTTCTTATCTTGGAAAACTGCTTTCCTGCTTGCAATCACTTCAGCAAGAAGGGTTTCTGAATTACAGGCATTAATGGCAGTACAGCCCTTCCTTATCTTCCATCAGGATAGAGTGTCCTTGAGAACTAACCCTACTTTTATGCCAAAATGGTCTCCAGGGTATCATTGAACCAAGCAATCCACCTACCAACATTCTTCCCCAACCCACAGAACAGGGGAAAGACTACTACATACCTTGGATGTGCACAGGCAATTGCGCTACTATCTGGACAGAACCAAGAACAATAGAAAAACTGACCAGCTTCTGGTAGCATATGCAACAGGAATGGAAGGAAAAGCAATTTCAAAACAGACAATCTCAAAATGGATAGGAAATTGCATTAGATTTTGTTACTCTTTTCATGGAAAGACAACTCCAAAAGACATCAGACCTCACTCCACAAGGGCTACAGCCACTACTACAGCTTTCTTACGAGGAGTGGCTACCAAAGACATTTTAGAAGCTGCTACTTGGAGCTCCATGCATACATTTGCCAAGCATTATAATCTACCTTTATACTCCAGATCCCGAGCAGGTTTTGCAACTGCTGTTTTGCAAGGGATCTTAACTGCACCATAATCATCTTAGTGCTTCCTCCCCCAGTTTGGCTATGGTAATCTACCCATTTGTTAGGACTGCAGATGCATCCTTGAAGGACATAGTACAGTTTTGTACCTACCATAAATGTAGCTGTCCGAGAGGTATGCATCTGCAGTCAGGATTACCCACCCTCCTTCCCCTCTGTGGTACTCCTGGGGTATTTGCCCATCTTGTAGCTAGCTGGGGGAATCTATTATGGTGTATTTGTTTGTATATATGTATATACATGTTTATTTTTGTTTGTTCTCTACTGTTTGGAATCATTTACATTTATCCAAATTTAGCCTTCCTAGAGGGCACCTGGCATCTGGGGCAAGAAACACTGAGGAAAATGGCGTTGGCTGATGCCTTTCTACCTAATTCACAGCAGCTATGACGTCGGGTGAAGTGCGACATCAGCCGAGGCCAGACCCAGACTTTGGAATCCGGCCGACCGAAGGGCTGCCTGAGGCAGGACAACCCATTTGTTAGGACTGCAGATGCATACCTCTCGGACATCTACATTTATGGTAGGTACAAAACTGTACTTTCTCCAACTCCTGTGAACCATGGCAGCAACAATTATGTTGGTCCCTCTAGCGAGATTGCACATGAGACTTCTCTAATGGCTTCTCTTTGTTCAATGGTCTCTCCAAAAATTCCCACTTTCTCACCCCATTTTGCTTACAGACAGATGCAAACAGGACCTCAGTTGGTGGCTTTGCACCAACAGTTTGGACGGGGGCAGGCCCTTCGTTCCACCCATCCCGGTTGCCACAGTGACCACGGACGCATCCCAGATGGGGTGGGAGGGGGGCATTATCTTGGCAGGACAGTCCAAGGCACGTGGCAAGATCACGAGATACATCTGCATATCAATGTCCTAGAGATGAGAGCAGTGCTACTTGCGTTGCAGGCACTTCAGAGCTTTCTACCTCTAGGGACGTTTGCAATACACTCGGACAACATGTCAGTAGTGTAGTATCTAAACAAGCAAGGGGGACCAGGTATTACCCCCTGTGCAGAGAGGCCATGCGAGTGTGGCAGTGGGCAGCAACTTCCCAACGTTTTCTGGTGGCAACGCACATTCCGGGGAAGTCCAACGTGATTGTGGACAGGCTAAGCAGAGCTATTCTGATGCCTTATGAGTGGTCCCTGAATCGTCTAATTGAAGAACGAATCTTCAGCAGATGGGGGTCTGCCTTGCCGCGACCTTTTTGTCAGCCCCCTCAATGGCAAATGCAGCAACTACTTCACGCTGATCACCCCACAGGGGGAGTCACCCAGGGACGCTCTGGTTCACGATTGGCCCTCCGGTCTACTTTATGCTTTCCCTCTGTTTCCCTTGCAGTCAAAGGTGATTCAGAAAGCGCAATCCTTGGGAAGCAGAATGATTCTGATTGCTCCACACTGGCCTTGTCAAGTCTGGTTCCCTTTTCTTCAACCATACATTGTGGACACTCCTTGGATTCTGGATCCTCAACCAGATTTACTGACACACATGTCGGGACAGTTCCACCCCTCTGTGATGAACGTCCAGTTGACAGCCTGGCTACGCCACTTCTGTTGTTAGTTAGCCTTCATAAATTTTCACCGGAAGTGGTTCACATTTTATCTTCCTCTCATAATCCATCTACTAGGAAGATTTATTCCAGCAAATGGAAGAGGTTTTCTATTTGGGCGCATACCCAAGGAATTGATCCTTACACAGCTCAATTGCTTCAGTTTTTGGAGTTTTTGTCTATACTCTTCCATCAAGGTTCCGCATCAGCTACCATCAAAGTTCAATTGGCTGCGATCTCTAATTTTCCTATGGCTAATGAGCCTAGTCTCATGGCTCATAGACTCTGCAAGGCTTTCCTGAAGGGTACTCTGTTACTCTGTCCCCCGGTCTCCGAACCTATCATGTCCTGGGATCTCAGTTTTGTTCTATAAGCCCTTACTTCACCACCGTTCGAGCCTGCAGCTACCTGTGAATTGAAATTCTTGACCTGGAAAACAACCTTCTTAACAGCAATCACTTCAGCAAGGCGAGTTTCAGAAATTCAAGCCCTCTATCAAACCTCCATACTTAATCTTCCATAAGGACAGGGTTTCTCTTAGATCAAACCCTTCTTTTCTTCCTAAAGTGGCTTCCGTGTCTAATCTTAATCAATCCATTGAGTTGCCTGTATTCTTTCCTCAATTTTCAAACAAGGCAGAATTTAAATTTCATCAATTGGATGTGCACAGACAGTTATGTTTCTATCTGCACCGAACAAAAGATATCTGGAAGTCGGATCAACTATTTGTCTCCTTTTCAGAAAACAAAATTGGGTCCCCGGTCTTCAAGGTCACCATATCCAGATGGATATCTAGTTGCATCTCTTTCGCCTACCAAACGGGAGGAAAAGATCTGTCATTTCCGGTCAAGGCTCACTCTACTCGGGCTGTTTCTACATCTACAGCCTATCAGGCCAGATTGTCAATGGATGGATAATATATGTCTGCAGCTACTTGGGCTTCTCTTCACACATTTGTTTCTCATTACAAATTGGACGTGGTTTCTAGGGGTAGGTCATCCTTTGGCTCCACAGTACTCAGGAGTATTTTCCTATGAGCCACCCAGGATGTAGGTGCTTGGGACACTGTCCCACGGGTAAGAATGTAGGCGAGATAGGACTACATAACATCAGGAAGTTATGTACTCACCATAACGTTTGATGTGTGTAGTCCATCTCGCCTCAAATTCTTACTTACTCTCCTACCTTCCCCCTTCCTGGAGGATCTGGAGGTTAGGTTTTTATTTACAGAGTTCCCTTTACTTTAGCTTATTCATTTTATCTGGATGTTGTGTATGCATGGGGTATGAATGAGTATTGCAGCAAACTAGATGTGGGGATATGGAGCAGTGCATCATGGGATACCTGCTTAGCCCAGCCAGTAGAAGACTTCGAGCTAGAAAAGTTTGGCCAAGTCGGAGCCGATATTCGGCTCCGAACCCACAGGTAAGAATTTGAGGTGATGGACTACATACATCGAACGTTATGGTGAGTACATAACTTCCTGTTATGTTTTGTAAAGTGTTTTATAATAAGTTAGTACTATATGTGCTAAATGCTGGTATTGCTTATGACTGTAATCTGCTTGAAACTAGCATTTACTAAATGTTCAATGTGTATTATTATCTTGCAGCTTTTCTCCCCGGACCTCCGCTAAACATGGACATACATCCAGTCGGACTGTCCCAGTCAACAAATGTAAAATAAGTAAAATAAAATAAAAGTCATCTTTTCATAGCACACTACACATTTACTCTTGAAACAGACTGTAACAGCATTCTTTTTCCAGCTATGTCTCTTCTCATCATGGGATTCTGTGTCCATCTTTCATAGGTGTATACTAAGCTAAAGACCTGTATGGCCCTTATAAGCCAAGCTATGTAACCCAAATATGACCCACAAATTTGATTTATATAGAGGGTGATTTATTGACTACCTCTGTCCATCATAGACATAGGCACCAGACCAAGGGTGAATTTCCAATGGCTCATCCATTGGTCTAGATTGTGCTTAAATAGGGATGGGGAGGAACTCTGCTTTCACATGGATAAGGGAGCCTGTTCCAGAGAATGGGAATTCTCTATGAAATGTATCTGTCTGCCCAACATGTCCTATGCATGTTGCAAGTAAAATTTGTCTCTTAATCTATTAGTTCTAATTTTTTGTTTTGCAGATGTGCAAAAGGTATATCAAAACAAGACCCAGGGATGCCTTGTATGCCAGGCAAAGATCACCTCTCAGAAGTTTGTATGATACAGAGCAGAGAAGACGGGGCTTTGAGGCAGTCCGGCATAGGACATTGTATTTACTCCCTGTATCCTTTTTGTAAGGAACGTCTGTGGACATTCCAGTTGCTGCATGTGTCTGGTCAGGTACATACCAGAAGGGGGCATTATAGTCTGTGATGGATCCAATGAGGGCCGAGTTCAGTGGTTTGATGACTTCCCTGGACCTAGTTGCCATGACCTTGCTTATAGGTTGAATAACATAAAAGGCTTTTCTTACTACCTTGGATGCATGTTGGTCGAAGGCTAAGTTACAGTCTACATGGGTTCCAAGATCCCTGACTAGTAAATCAACTTTTTGGGATGTTTTATTGATGACATAGTTACCCTGGGTGGTGGGCTTCCCAAAAGATACTGTAATACATTTCTTGGTTTTTAGTTTTAAGCCATGGCTTTGGTACTAAGCGATTATCTGTGTTAGGTCTTCCTGAAGGGTGTTCATCTCTTGAGGAGGAATTCAGTGATCACTCCCAGTTCACAATCATCTGTGAACTTGACTATCCAGAGACCTTTGACATTGGCTTTGACATACAAGAAGTAGATGACAAAGAGGAGTGGGCTTAGGACAGAACCTTGGGGAACTCCACTGGTGACTGGCCTCTTTGTGGTGGTAGCTTCACTGATTCTAACCTTGTGGGTCCTATCAGTGTGCCAGGTAGCTATCCTTTGTGTTATAAAGGGGTTTATACTTAGTTCCGTAAGTTTATTGACAATGCCCAAGTGGGCGTAGTGTCATGTACTTTAGCCAGATCTAGGTAGGCAGTGTGCACTATTTTCTCCTTGTCCAATGCCTTAATGACTTTTTCAAACAAGTCCAACAGATTTAGTAAGCATGATCTTCCTTTGAGTAAGCCAAACTGAGATGGGTTCAGTGTCTGGAGGTCTCCTGTGTCCTTGTTGATAATTTCCATGTTAATTCTTTCCATGGCTTTGCAAATAAGACTAGTCAGACTAATGGGTCTGTAGTTTACAGGATCTGTTGAAGGTCTTCCCTTATGAAGGGGAATAACCATCACAGTCCTCCATTCACATGACACAAAGCCTGTTTTAAGGCTATAGTTAAATAATGACTCTAGGCATCCTTATATGTCATCGAGCATAACCAGTACATGCTCCCTAGTTGGAGGGGTTATGTTTGAGGGTATTTTCTGGGCCATGATTGAGGGTGAGCAGGGAGTAAAGTTGGAACTGATTTTGTCTCCTAACAGGTTCACTGTATTGCCAGGCTCAATGAATGTGGCACCATTAACCACCAGTTCAGCACATTACTGTGTGCAGCTCTTGAGATTACTGACATAGCTGAAAGAAGGCCTTATGGTTATCTTTCACTTGAGAAGCTATATTAACCTCAGAGTTGGCTTTGCTTGACCTAATTATCACAATTAATTGCTTATTTAGTTTGATTAACACTTTTATCTTTAAGGGAATCGCCCTTCCTACTTTTTGCCATAACTTTTTGACTTGCTGGGCATCCTGTTTAATTTGGTACGCTTCCAAGGCAGTTGGTTTCTTGACTAATTTTGGGCTTGCTTCTTGTAGCTACAGCAGCCTCTATACAGCCATTGACATGGTAGTACAGATTTTCTGATGGCAATTCAGCATAGATTGCAGTGTTTTGGGGGCTTGGAGGCATCCAGATCATCTCACATGATTTCTGCTTTCGGAAGAAAAACTGCACGTTTATGCTTTTTAACATTCATTACCTTGGGGTGAAAGTTGGGTGCAGCTTTAAACCTTTAAGTCTTTATCTACCACACTGTTTTACTGTTGTTACTCTCCCTCCATGTGCTGCACTACATTGAAGTGTACTTTACACCATAATCCATTCCCAATTTGACTTTATTCATTCTTCTGGTTACTGCTGTTATGTATCTCATCTTTAGGATGCAGTGTCTTAAGCTTCTTTGCATTAGAAAAGCGTACTACACAGCAGTTGGCATAATAATTAAGACCTTCATTTCACAGATGCAAGATACAGGGTTTGATTCTGACCTCTGGTCACTTTCTTGTCAACTCACTTCTAAAGCGTTTACAAACACTTGGTGACTATACTTCTGTTTCCAGATAGTTGCAGAAGTTAAGTTTGCAAGCTGTTCTTTCTGTGGTACAGGGTTTGATTCTCTCAGCCTTACTATGTGACCTTGAGCAAATCACTTAACCAGATATTGCTCCCTGGTTATCCCTGAAAAAAGAGTGTGTGTGTGTCTAGTAACCATATGTGGTGAACAAAAAGGCATAATTTAAGGGTGATCTCTTATAGTCTTGTAAGATTTGGTGCTATCATTGCCACAGCCTGGATTCATATCTTAGGGAATTTAAATTGGATTTTTTTGGGTCTGGGTTTGACATAATGGTTAAGATGTTTACCTTGCAGACATAAGGCACAAGGTTCGATTCTCACCATTGAAGGAAAATTAGCAGTTAGCTTTAATACTTCTTTTGAACCTATGAACCTATGAACTGTGTCTATTACACTGCCATATGTTAATGTCATGCTTAAACTCTTCCCCTTGTGGCTTCCCTATTAACTCCTGTTCTTCATATATAACCCCTTCCCATGTAATACCATTACCTCCAGTGCTGTATCTTACACGTCATTACTTTTTCAGTCATATTTTCTGCAGTTCACTTCAGCCACTCATCAGAATAACCAGCAGGGGATGAAGACATGTTAAAACATTTGTCGGTTTTCTCTGTTTTTCTTTTGATTTCCATTATCATTATCATTCTGTAAAACAGAATTGGCATGACTGGTCATCTCTTTGCATCATACAAAGTCCACTATCTCCAGATACTCTTATGCTTCCATATAATGCAGTTAATACACCCAACCGTACCATTCAATCAAGATGGGTAATAAAATATGCAGTCTCCGTAAGTTATCCTTCCCTTTTTCTCATTATTCTTCTTTAGTGAACTTAATCCCCGTGTTTGTATCTTAATACTATATTACTGCTTTTAAGTCTCCTCTATTACTTATTGGCAGTGTTGGAGTAAGGACCTCGAGTCTGGAGGTGAAACTTAAGGGAGGCCTATACATGTGTGCATCTGTGTGTGCTCCTCTGTGTGTTGATATATTGTATACATACATGTGTGCACACCCTATACACAAGTGATTTTATATGGTGTCGACTTACCTACGTTAAAAAAAAAAAAATTAAAAAAGGAAATATGCAAGTTTGCAGTGTAGTGAGTCTGTGAATATTTGCAGTAACAATGCAGGAAAATTGTAATAGTAATGTAACTTTCAGAAAGTTGAAGCATTTGCTGTGTCTTCAGTGTTTGTATAAGGTTACGGTACTAGTTTTATCCCTTTGCATCTACCCTGTGTTGTTGACAAGTGTGCCCATGCTGGTAGAGCACACCTACTTTGACTGTGAAGAGGTGACATAAAATATCCACAAGCAAAAACTTGATGATGGACATGCAAGCATTGTCTTCTCAACAAACGCATCAACTCAAGATAATACTGCCCCTGCCTAGATATTGCCAGTTACTGTTTAAATGAGATCAGACAACAGCAGCACTCAGCCTTTTTTATCTGTAGACTAAGTCCATAGCTATTTTATTATGTAAACCTGAGATGTTTCACTGTGATCAAATAAAAAGAAACTATGACTACCAAAGTATATTTCAGCTTGTTTTACCCTAACACATACAAGTTTTGACAAACCCAGTGCGCATATATTTTTTTATTTTAAAGTCTAGAAAGCTATATAGAGTTAAGCTTTGGTTCACCCTTAAGTGGTCATTTCAGGTTCATCATAACAGCTGAATACTTGTTCCCAGAAACCTTTGCAAAAAAGAAAAAGACAAAACCAATCAAAGCTGCCTCCTTCAGAAGCTTTACAAATGAAATAGCAGTATTCTGACCGTGGGTGAAAAAGAGACCTAGGCAAAGGATTTTATGGGACCCCCCAGTTTGTCATCTGGTTCTCTCCATAATGGCATGCTCACACCATCCAGGCAGATTACTTCTTTCTGGTTTTTTTCCCCACAAATTGTCTTACTCTTTAACATTTTCTTCTATCATTTTGGTACACCTCAATGGGCCAAGACTTCTCTGCAGTATCTTTGGAGGAAATAACTGAATTAAGGTCAGGTGTGATCTGGAGGTGCATTTTAAAGCGTTTTGCAGTCTGTTTATCCATTGAAGGCTTGAAGAAAAATCTTGAGTAAGTGAATATTTTTTTAAGTTAGAAGTAAGTTATGGCCAAGGCTTAAAGTTCATAGTTGAAAGATTGCTTGTGGGGGATACATTTTATCTGGGAACAGTACCTGCCTGCCTCCCTGCTACCCCACATAACAGTTGTCCTCTACATAAACATCTGATGTTAGATTGTGACAAAAGTATAAGAACAAATTACCACAGTCCTGTGTTGCATGTTGCTGCCTTATATATACACAGCATGCCTTCTCACCCCTAAAACAGCTGCCTTTGGTGTATCCTTTGATGTTAAACTGGGTTGAAAATGAAAAAAACAAATGGCCACAATAATGTATTTCAACTTGTTTCTGTCAGATGTATTTAACCAGCTTGCCTCCTTACCCCTGCCTCAAAGATAGTCACCTGTATACATGCCTGATTTGTGTTTGTGAGGGAAGTGAAAAGAATTAGCACATCAGTGTATTCCAACATTTTGGTTCTAGACAGTAAACTTGTACTTAGAAAATTTATGGTGACCTTCTTTGCACAACTCAGAAATCTGACTGTGAGGAAATTTAAGTAATTGGGGCACAGGTCAGAGGGTGAGAATAGTGCCCCCAAAAGCTTTGAGGGTCTAGATATTCCGTGATGCAGTATATGCCTTCTTTGGAATCACATACATAATTTTTCTGGCTAGCAGTAAAACAAAAATAAAAGACAACCAGAAATTATCTTTCAAAAATAGTCCTGTCTGTTTAGAGTGTTTCGAGAGTGGTACATCCTCAAGATTATTCTGTTTGCCACTTGGAAGAACACTTTTCTTCTAACTTCCTGATGAATTCAGCAGGGCAAGGGAGGGTTGATGTTAGGTGTGTTCTGTCTCGTAGCAGGCAGGACATCTCTATATATTCTCACCACTTTCTCTGATTTTATTTATTTTTAATTGGTTTACCAGGTAAACGGACTGGTTTGTTGACCCTTTTCAACCACAAGCTGGGTACAGAGCAAAACTGTTAACAATATAAGATGTGTACATTCATATGTCAAAAAGAAAAAAAACAACCAGTGTCCTGAACCATGAGCAGTTTAAAAGTACATTTAATGAGTTCCAGAGTTGACAAGCACTTCATACAGAGTTCTGCAAAATCCAAGATATGTAAAAAAAAAAAATATCCAAGAAGGTAGACAAAGGTATAAAATTCCAAACCACACTAGTGCAATAGCAGTACACTCTCACCTTAGCAGGCTTCCTCAGGCATGTTATACTAAATTAAGAAACTAGAATGCTTTAAATAGATAAAATTAGTCACATGATGTGACAAGTCACCTGATATAAAAGTCATAGTAAAAAACAGTACTACACATCAAAAACAACCTTGTATCATCTAAAAAACAATAAGCATTAAACATCCTAACACCTAATGGTTAATAAAACCATTCATTAACCCAGAAACATACCTGTAAAATAAAAAAAACAGATTTAAGAGGTAACTACTAATACAAGAGGAACACTGGAATATACCATTGTGTCATAGTCTGCAAGCTTTCAGAATAGGTTTCAAAGGGATTTAACCATTCATACCAGGGGGGATATCAGCTCACAGATCAGTTATCCAATTTGTCTCTTTCACCTCTTTACCTGATGTCACCCCCCATGGTAGATTTAATAAACTTATGTTCAGCAAATTCATTAACATGGTGAAGTAATGCGTTACTCTCTAATCTATTCCTAATAGCACCAACATGTTGTAAAATGCGTTGTTTTAACTTCTGATTAGTCTTGCCAGCATAAAGAGAGGTGCAGTGATCACAGCTGGCTATACAGACCATGTTCTCACTGTTGCAAGAAGCATATCCTTTATAACAATACCGTTTGTTAGTGACAGGATGTATAAAGATATTAAAGCTTTTTAAAAATTGCGCAAGCTTTGTACATCTTGCAAGGATATGTGCCTTTCTTAGTACTCTGAAACATGGCACTAACCATATCAGATATTTTATAGTGAAGCATATCCTTCAAATTGCGATTCTTTTTGTACTTAAAAAATGGAGCATCTCCTACTATGCCCGTAATCTTACTGTCCACCATTAACAATTTCCAGTTGCTATGTATAATATCACAAACTTGCTTGGTGTCACTACTGTAGACATGTGATATTCTAACTATTTTAGTTACTACTCATAACAGGCCAGTTATTTCCTTGCTTAGAAGAAAACCATGGCTTGCCTTTCTTATAACACATACTTTTAAGGTCACCTATAGTTCTATTAATCTCTTTGTTCTTTTAACCCCGTTTAACCAAGTTAGTGGCCACCTTTTTCAACTTGATGGAGAAAAGTATCCTCCTGACTACACAGCCTGGACATTCTTAAAAACTGGTTGTTAACAATATTTGGAAAAATATGGTGGGGTTGCATGCTGCCCCTATGCAACAATGCATTTTTCCAGCATGACTTGCGAAATAACATGGTACTAAACTTGCCATGTGTATCAAGTTTCAATAAAACATTGAAGAACTCTGATAAGGGGAACCATGAACTGTAAATCTCAGAAACTCCGTGGTAGACTCTAAGTAATCCACAAACTTATGTAACTCAGCTCGATCACCCGCCCATAAAATAAAATCATCATCAACAAACCTACAATAGAAAAGGACACGTTGTACCCAGGGGTTATCACAATGCAAAACATATCTGTCCTCCCATTCTGCTAAAACCAAGTCGGCATAACTATTAGCGCAGGGTGTACCCATAACAACACCTCTGTGATGTAAATAAAAAGTGCCATCAAAACAAAATGCATTATTATTCAAAATAATCTTCAAAAGACTGCAGATACGAGTCATAACATTTCTATCCAGTAGTGAGAGTCTCTCATTAGAACTACTAATAAAATCTAAACCAACATCATTAGGAATTACTGTAAACAGACTGGTTATGCCCAATGCTACAAACAGAAAGTCAGAGTTCTTATTATAACCATCTGCAAATGCATAGAGTTGTTCAAGAAAATGCGCAGTCTCAAGACTGTTGAAGTGTTGTCAACCATTGGTCTGAGTTGCCTCTCCACCCATATCAAGAGCGGCTCTGTAACCCATCCAGCCCCTGCAACTGTAGATCGTAGAGGGGGGCTGACAAGACTCTTATGCACCTTAGGTAAACCTGAAATAATGAGAATAATCGCATGTTCCACTACAAAATATTAATACAATTCTTTAGATATACAACTGGACATATACAGATCATGTAGATCAGATTTTACCTTCTGTATGATGTTCCTCAAAGATAGTCCATTAACTTCCATGTATGCATCATCTTCCATTAACATAGAATGCATATCAGAGCGGTATCTGGCAATATCCAAGACTACCAATGCTCCACCCTTGTCAGCAGGTCTTACAAGGATATCACTGTCATGCATGAGACCATGCAAGGCAGTCCTCTCTTCTAGCGACAAATTATAGTGACCTGGTCTATGTTGACTGTTGATATAACACACAATCTCTTTCTCACATATCATCAAAAATGTCTCTAACAGAAGATGTATGTTAGGTATATATGTACTGGGTTTCTTAAAAACAATCCTGCTGTCACTGGACTTATTGCCAGGTATGAGTTGTAGACTCACATTCTTGACAAATAACTTAAGATTCACTACTGTGTCACATAAGGTCATCGGCAAAGCAGGTGTGAAGGATGAATCTGTGGGCATCCGTTAACTCTTTGCTGGATAAATTGACAACCAAAGATTCATCTCCTACGTGAGGCTCTCCACTGAGATTTTCCTCCTCTTTCTGCTATAGCTTATCCTTCACATTCTGTGGTGTGAACATTTTTACCTGTGCTGGTAGTTGCGGAACGAATGGTAAAAAATTGGAGCCCACCTTGGGGTGTAGCTCCCAGACTCCTTTCATCATCTTGCTTTGAGGCCAAAACAGTAGTGGTGTTATCCACAGTCATACCATTGGTGTTAGAGGTTGAAACTCCTGCAGCATTACTTGGCATACAGACATTACTGACATTTGGACTAAGCTGAGTAGAAGCAACAGGTTGTCGATTAGAACTACTTGCAGAACCTGTCTCAGCAGTAGCATTACTATTATCAGATAACTGTTGCTTATCTGAATTCATTACATTTGTAGAGCGTGATGCTTCAGAAACCTGTTTATGTGCATCACGCTTAGGGCACACAAATATATGTCCAGATGCAAAATCTGCATAGTCTCGATTTCTACTGCTGTAACTGTGTTTTATACATGCTGACTCTATGAAACAATGCATTTAGCTTCAATGTGCATTCTTCATGTAAAAACTCGTTAAATAAACGTTACTGTAAAACCTCAGTCCTCCTAATAAGTTCTTTCTTTTGAGGTAGAAAATATTTTGTTAAAATTCCGTATATTTATAACTGTACTCTAAATTTATATTTTGTTACTTGACTAGTAAGTCTGAGAATTCTATGCCATAAGAAGGCATCCTAGACCCGTGGGTATAATTGTAAAGTGCAAGCATGCCTCAAAATGCATGTGTTGCCACTATAGCCATTTCAGATTGAGTAAATCCTTCTCCAAATCTTAATACAGTTTATAAAAATCATCAGGTACATTTTCTCGTGACATGTTACCTCCTGTAGAGTGCTGTAAACACAAGCACTTTATTCTCATTTTATTTACCAGGTAATTGGGTTGATCTACTGACCATTTTCACCCACAACCTGAGTTCAGAGCAAAATAGTTAACAGCATAAAATGAGTACATTCATAAGTCAGTTTACTGAAGATATAAACAGTTCTGTAGTCAGAGTAAAAACATTTAAGATGTTATAAACTGTGGCAGATTAGTTATCCTTTGATGACTGGATTAGACCCAATAGGCTAATGGACTGTCTTCAGGGGATAACCTAAGATGGTATTTGTAGTACTTGGAGAAATTTGGCCAGGGCATTGGGATTTTGGAGGAGCACTTCCTGTTTCCATTTCAGGTGGAGAGGCAACCTGGAGAAGCAGGGAGTCAGATGCCGAGAGAAGGAGAGTATGGAATGGTGAAATAAATGAAGGAGAAAGCAAATATTGAGACCGGAGAATGTGTGCAGGATTCTGAGGAAATGTTTCAAAGAAACCTGTTTGATGGAGCACATGATGGATGTATAATTACAACCCTCCAGTCGGGAAGACTGCAGGATGATTTACTTAAAGAAATGGTGGTGCAGAGAGATCAACTAGCATCCTGGTTGAGAGAGAAGATGAAGAGGGAGGCTAGAAGTGAGTGGCTATCACCAGCTCTCCCATTATGTGAAGAGGGAGGCAGTTAAGTCTACTGCTGTAGTGACACCTAGTGGAGGTTGTGTACTATGACTGCAGCAGTAGTATCTGGGCAATGACAGAGGGTATGTGTACAAAGTGCAGCTTGCTATAGCCAGTGGCAGACTAGTGCAGAAGCACACACATCTGACAGGCTGACATCACAGAACTAACCTGTTGCCCCAGGGAATTGTGAGTTAGGCCATAAATGGCTGCCAAGATGGCAGCCTCGCATGATTGGCCTTTGTCTTCTGGGGAATTAATAGGCAGTCTGGATCATGGGAAGGCTGGACTGGCAGCAAGAAAAAAATATATGAGACAAAGCTTGTTTGTTCTCCAGTGTGCATGTCTCTGGAATCTGTGCACATCACAAAGTTGTGGAGGGCAGAACTGTTACCTACCAACAGCAGTTTAATTACTTCTCAGGGGATTCTACTTCATCTGTCATTAGAGAACCCTTCTCCTCCTTTGAATCTTGTACTACAGCTACCTTGTCCCTCCACTGTCCAAGCTGACTGGTTGTATCTTTGTTGTTAGTCTCTTGGAAGGTGCTGTTTTTGGTGGCTCTCCCATCTGCTTTCATATCTCTGAGCTGCAGGCTGTTATCTGTTGGGAACCATATTTAATGTTTCACCAAGATTCGGATGCTAGCTTATTTTTTTACCTGAAGTGGGTGTAGGAGTTCAGGAAGACAAACAAGCTGTCCACCTCTTTTGCTAAGCAAAACCCTTTCAAGTGTCTGCTTTAGATTTTTGCCATCAGTAGGCCAGCAGCATTTTGAAAACTACTTCAATAAAAGGCCATATTGAAAGTATATCCAAATAGTCCTATATCTGGTAACTGTTTTACAGTATGCCACTTTATTCAGTACATCTTGTCACTTCTGTCTCTCCTTTCCCACTGTTTGTTTTACAGAACTATCAGTGCATTTTTACTATACATTGGTATGTGATTTGAACTCTTGTCCTGGTTGAAGTCTTTGTTCATTTGTTGCTTGATTTATTATGCAGTTTATATTGTTTCTTGGAGCAATTTTCCCTGAACTTTCACCCCTGTGAGTGTGCTTTAGCCAGATGGAGTTTCCAAGTCAGTGAAACATTAATAAATAATTTAAATACAGTGAATTCTACAAAGCTGTATTTGAACAAATGAAGAGGTTTTCTGGATAGTATGCTGCGAGGGGTTGGTACCACTTCTCTTTCAGCTTTCAAATGTTTTGAAAGTTCTCTATTTGCTTAGCTTAGGCCTTTTCTTCTCTTCTGTTAACAGCCCATTAAACCCCAGTGATGTGCCCAGGCATTTGACACCTCTAGGTGTATATTTTTTGGAAGTTTATATTTACTTTATTAATGGCAAAACGTGCTCAGTGCATGCTGTTGAAAGATACCCGCTTAAAACATACAAGATGGGCAGTGCAGCAACCGATGATACTTGACTGTTGGCTAAAATATCTCAACACTTCAAACATCATAAATAGGTTTGTCTGCCATCATGTGAAAGGCCAAAGCTAGATGAATACAATTGCTGCTGGGCTGTATGTATGTGTGTGTGTGTGTGTGTGTGTGTGTGTGTGTGTGTGTGGCTTAAGTGTTTACTGATACAAGTTGTTTACAAAGCATTATAGAATTAATATTAAATTGTTCATTCTGATTTATGCAATTTTGTTTAAGACTTAGAGTGCAATGAATGATTCCACTGTGAAGATGAGTCTGTGTGAACACTTCTGTTGTTTATTCTCCTATAACAACAACTATGGTTGTATGGTTATGAACATTTAATTGCACTTTGAATTTGTAATTTGATTTTGCCAAAACCTCAGAATGCAGTGGTTAAATGTTAGAAGGTAAACGTTTGAGTTCCTGTGAAGGTAAAAGTTAAGGTTCATTGCCCTACTTTATCAGCTTGTCTTCCATGGGAGCTCACTCTACCTTCTGGGTCTCACAGTTAAGGTTTTCTTATAAGGGTTTTTTTTCAACTGACCCCTTCTAAGATGACCTTTCATAACTGGTGATTGAATTTTGTTTTGCAGGTATGGCAGAATGATATTTCAGCCTGTTTTAGTTCATCCTTTCATACATTTTGTGATATACTTTATCCATATCTGGTAACAGAACAGCCAGAGCCTGACCTAGCAATTGAGAGAGTCAGAGAAATTAATCTTAGATAACACGTCGTTGTATTGCAGGGTCAACACAGACACACCTCTGTAGGCAGTTTGGGAGATTGTCCATGTACCTATGGCACTTCTTATTTGTAAGGAAATCAGAGCATCTGGTATAAACTGTTGCCCACTCTGCATAAGACTCTATCCAGGAACCAAACTGGAGAGCCATGTGCTGTGAGGGAGCATTGCCAGCCCCTTTGCCACCTTTTCTTTATTAGGTTCCCATTAAAATGTCTTACTTGAAAAGTTTTGCTTATTTTAGCAGGTGTTTCTGCTAGGATGTCAGAACTTCAGGCTCTTGCGTGTTAAGGACCTTATATGATTTTCCTTTAAAAAAAGAGTGGCCTTTTCTTCTAAGATATTTTATTTATTTATTGTGTTACTTGGGTGAGTGTGCTGGTGTGAGGACCTTTTTCAGTCACATGCTGGGCAGTAAGGCAAATACAAATATTAAAAAATAAAAACATTATTTAACAGCTTATGCAAATATAGACAGTAAAAGAAATAAAAAAGGAAAAACTCTAAATATACAAGTTGAAAAGAGAAGATGATGTGTAGTAAGGGTTATGTCAGCAGATTTAGATATTGTCAGATGTGACATTGAACCAGAAGATCTAACACTGCAGGCCTTCTTTCATGGGCTCTGAGGTTGATGTCATCCTTTCCACTGTTTAGAATTCTGCATCTTTTTGGGATATCCCATACTTGGAGATAGCTGTATGCCCCTGATGACATACTCCATAATGTATAGTATCAAATGCATAAACCTAGTCATTCCATGAGTTTGCCACTTGAGCAGTTCAAACCTTGAGCACTTTTGTTATGGTAAGTTCTTGAGTTTGCATGGACTTTAGATTAAGTGCCTATGTAATCATTAAATTTTAACTGAAGTCTTTTCCCATCGTTTTCATAGTTTTGGGGCTCTCTGAGTGGGCACCAGTGTGAGGGTCCTCCATGTGATGCTAAATATAGTTTAGAGTTATGCCATGGAGACTGTAACTTGCAGAATTCATCGACATCTAGTTTGCCTGGAGGTATGACTGTAATGAAAGCAACTGTCTGATCCTAATGGTTGTCAGCTCATCGTCATCTGGCATAGACTTGAACTTCTGCTGGTATTCCACTGCAATGGGTAATCAGAGCGCCAGTACAGGTGCACCTTAGGCTCACAACGTTTGGGTGCAACCCAGATTGTTTACAGCATATGTTCAGCAGTAAGTCTGCTGGGACCATTCAGCTTGGTCTAGGTAGCCCACAAGTCAGAAATGTTTACTTCTGGGACTTCCCATAGGCCAGGTGTGTCAGTCAGTCATGGCTGTGTCTGGACTGATCATTAGAAGATCTTCCTCCAAGCTCCATAGTCCGATGCTTAAAACATCTGACTCTTCTTTGATGACTGGTGGATGCTTGAGTCATGAGTATGGGATCTCACCTTTATTGACTTATTTATTTGCATTTTGTTATTGGGAAGGTCTGACTGGATCATGCAAGACATTTCTTAGCAGAGGAGCAGGGAGAAGTGCTCCAAAAACATGTTTAGTGAGAGGAAACATACAAAAAGATTATAGCAGACCCTCTGTGATTAGAAACTCACATTCAGAAATGCTGGTATAGAAAGACTAATGCAAGAACTGCACTTCATGGGAATGTCCCCTAACACCTTGCATATGGGGCACCTGTCTCCTTCTCCCTGCCCTTGCTCGGCTTCTATTCACAGGTTGTCCTGTATGTGCTTGACATGTATTTGGCTGACCATTATCTTTCCAGTTCTGTTTCCCCAAATGTTACATTTTCCTGAGCAAAATTCCCATTGTTTCATTGAAAAAGTGAAATCAAATTCATCTAGCAAATTTTTCTTCCATGCAGAATATTTCATTTTTCTTTGTGGCTGTTAAACCGTGGAATTAGTATAAGTAATCTGCCTTACAAGAACTTGATTTATTTGCTTTGCATGTGCTGTTTAGAAGAATTGTGTAGCTCAACCATTACGATTTGACTAAGTACTTCTGGAAATTGGGAATTGTTTATGCATAAAGGAACCTTTTGGTGTGGAGCTGGATACTACCCAGTGCCATTTAATCTTGCCCTTGAAGATGAGCCAAGAAGTTCTCTGTTGACAGCCAGTGTGAGATTATAGTGCAGGGTCTAAGCTCACACTCTGCTGCTGGTTCCTGTTGAAATTCCAAGAACTGTAGTGGATACTTGGAAAAGTAAAACTAAAATTGCAGTTAAGGGCAGTATGTATTAGGTCAGATGTTGCAGTACTTCAGTTTAGTATATGTAGTGGTGTGGAGGCTCCTGCAAAAATGAGTTAGTGACATTACAGCAAGTTTAAAGAATCACTGCATTTTATCTGCACTGGCAGTTTATATTTACAGGTCTCATTGACTGGAAACCTTTTACTGCATCTTCTGGATCAGACAGCAATCACATTTTTCATGTTGCCTTTTTTTATGTCAACAGTGCAAGTGTTGCTGTGGCCTGGGAAAGGTCTTCTGCAGCAAAGTCAGCATGCACTCAAGAACCACCACTTGGTGTCAGACCTCTGTCACTAGCCCTTAGAATGGTGCATGTCTCGACCTAACTTTTGGGTGGGCCTTTGCTTTCTGCAGCTGAACAAGTCATATATTAGTTGCAGGGTGGATATGCAGACCCTGTATACATTTCCTGTAAGTCCTAGGAGTATGGTCCCCTTGGAAAGGAGGCTGCTCTCTAGCCAGTTAAAGAACAGTTCTCCGGGATTTTCAGACCTTGGAGACAGTTACCTCCATGGCCTCTCCTCTTTTGAGTGGGGCAGCAAGTCTTGAGTGTGGTACCTTTTCAAATTTGAGGCATGATTATTTAGGTGGATGCTGTACAAGAAGTTATTACTCTCTCAACATTTCACATTCTGTGGGAATTGATTGGCTTCTCACTCTCCTAGTCACCTCTTCATTTTCTGTCCAGGATGTGTGACCTCAGAGGCTGTATTGGGCCTGAGTCATTCATAGCTGGAGCCTGCCAGTAAATGGCCTTTTTGCAAGTGGGGAGAATGTGGCCCTCTCCCATTTTAGCTTAATGTTGCAGGGCAAGGTGTGTGTGTGTGTGTGTGTGTGTGTGTGTGTGTGTGTGTGTGTGTGTGTGTGTGTGTGTGTGTGTGTTGCACAATGCATGGTACAGGGATTCTTGTCTTCATTCTGTTTATTCTGACTGATTCCATATATGCTTACACAGTTTAAGGACAAAATGCTAAAATGTATTTGTTATGTCCCTTAGTGGCTGAAAATGGTGCCGATTCAGGCTGTCCAGGTCTTTGTCAGTACAGGAAATGGTCCCAGTCCTAACCAGAAAATCCTCCTGGAGTTGGGTAACAGCAAAGTTTTAAAATGTAGGGCCTGTCTTCTGGTGCAGATCTTATATGCCAGGCAGTTTTGCTAGCTGTGATCTCAAAGATTTTTGAGGGTGCCAGGAAACTTTCCACTCAGGACTTCAAGTGGAAAAGGTTGCTGATTTGGATGAAGCAGTACTGTCTGCTGCTTCATTCAGTCAGTTGCAGGTTACATTCATATTGTCAGATGCCCATATGATTTGGGCCTCAGTTGTTCTATTGTCAATGCATATGTGAAAACTTTTATGGCTATAAAGACCTTGTAGAGGGCAGAATCGTGGCCCAACACTGGCTGGTTACATAGTGCCTTTAAGGTGTGCTACTTCTCTATCCTCCTCCTCCTGAACAACCAGTCCCCTAAGCAAAACTTTAACTTCATCATCATAGCTGGCTTGGTAGTGCTGGAGGTTATTTTCTTGTTAAAAATCTGTTTCTGAAGCTTGACTATCACCTCTGTGTGGTTCATGGAGTTTAAATGTTTAAGTGGGATCAGGGTCTCTCATATTGAATGTATTTTTTTTTTGTTCAAAATGTTTCTGTGTTATTCTTGAAATAGACAAATCAACAAGACAAGTAGCAACCAAGAGAATAAAAACTCTTCTTATTCTAGATGCACTCAGTCTTCTCAGGTGTTCTTGATATGGGTACTCGTATTTACAGAGGTCCTTTGGGAGAGCATCTCCTTTGTTTCAGGGAAAGAAGGGAATGCATTTGTTAAGAAGGCACTTTTCAAGTGGATTGCCAGCTGCATTATCTTTTGAATCAGGAAACAGTCCCACCTCTGGCCCATGCTGTTGTTAGAGCCCATTCTATCAGTAGAGTGGCTGCCTCAACTGTCTTCTTTAGGAACGTTTCTGCTGCAGGCAGTTGCATCAAGATTACTTGGTGTTCATTGTATACCTTCACCAAGCACTTTTGTTTTGACACTGACTGCAGAAGTTTGGTCTCATTTTGTATTTAAGTAATTCTGAACTCAACCTTCCAGGCTGTCTCCATGTATATTTCTTTGGCTCCTTCATCCCCCATGCTTATTGCTTTGGATTAATTTCGACTGTAGGACTCATCAAGGAGAGTCCTTCATGTTAGAAGTGATGGATGTATTCTTACTGCGTTAGTTGATTTGTGACATGACATGCCTTGATGGATTAAAAATGGTCTCCTTCTATTAAAATGTGGACCGACTTCTTTCCTTCCTTCCTTAGCTAGTGGAATTCCCTGTAAACCAGACAAGTATATACTTCTATCATGGCCGGCCTTAGGCATAGGCCAACTAGGCGGTCGCCTAGGGCGCAGGTGTAGCAGGGGCACATGTTCTTCGTGTTTCACTATTGCAGTCATAACTGTAGGGTGATCCTGCCGGCAGGCAGCCCGAGGTCGGCCAGAATCACAAAGTCTGGGTCCGGCGTCGGCTGCTCAAGCTAGTACCCTGACGTCAGTACGCTCTGGTACATAGCCCTCAGCCGACGCCATCTTCTCCAGTCTTTCTTGCCGTGCGGTGGAAAGCAGCTCGCAAGTCGTTTGGTTGGCGATTTTCGATCTACGTTTTTGATTGCTGTCGGTCCGAAGTTCTTACTTCTCTTCTCAAAGCTAAGTACCCCGTTGGGGAATCTTTTTCTTGTTCCTCCGATGTCAGAAAAAGTTAATAATTGTATAGCGTGTGGAAAACAGATACCTCATAAAGATTTCCACTCTTACTGTCTACCTTGCTTAGGCCCTGACCACGACGTTTCTTGTTGTCGGTTCTGTGCCAGGTTCAATTCTCGCACTATTAAGCGTCGGTACGACTGGGCTTTAAATTACTTTGGCAGACGCTTCAATTATAGAATGTCGTCGGATTCTACCGGAATTCAAAAGAAGCGCAAAGACAAGGACAGGCCTCCGAGGTCCAAACAGGATTTGTTGCAGCTGGAGCCAGCGTCCGGTTCGGCTGTCATCAGTGAGGCGCTTTTGCAGCCCCTGTCGTCCGCCACTTCTGAACCGATGGCCGATACGGACTCCCATGGGGAGCCATCAAGGCCTATTGTTTTATCTGCTGCAGGACCTTCGGACGTCGCTCCCTTAGATGGGTCCGGAACCACTGTGCAGGTACCGGCTTCTGAGGGGGTATTCAGGCCTACTCACATCACCATTTCAAAGACAAAGGCAAAGTCCAAGACTACAGTTAAACCTCAAGTTTCTGCTCCAGCTACTTCTGAAGCTACTCCCAAGACACAGAAGCAATTGCTAAGGATGGCTGAAGATTTGCTTACAATGATTAGGGGTTCTCACCCCCCTCCAGAGAAAAGGCCTCAACAGGATGTTCCTTTGGATTCCTCTGACCAGGCTTCTGTATCTTCTGTTTCTTCCTCTGATCAGGAATATTCCTTCCCTCCTTATGAGGATTCGGATGCAGAGGATTCCCTGCCCTCTGCTTCTCCGCCTGAGGATTTCTCTTTTGGGGAGACCTTACATGAGATGAGGGAACATTTTCATTGGGAAGGTCAGGATTATTCTGCTTCCAAGAAGAGGCTTAGGGAATTCCTTCTTCCTCAACACAGGCCTTTAGCTATTCCTCCTGTTCTTGATATTGTGGATGATGCCTTTTCTGAGGCTAATTTGAATCCTGATTCCATGCCCCCTGCTCCTTCTAAGCCTGATAGATTTTACAGGGTCCCTGATTCTCATTTGTTCTTATTCAAGAACCCTTCTGCGGATCCTGAAACTATTTCTCAGGGTTCTAAGGCAGCTAAGGTTGCTTCTTCCAAAAATCCTATTCCCTCCGAGAAGGATTCTCGTGCCTTAGACAGGTGGGGTAAAAAGGTGTATACATCTGCTACCTTTGCTATTAGGGCTTTAAATTGCCAGTTTCATATGTTTAAGTATCGGCAATTTCTTTTGTCTGTCTTGAAGCAAAAGCTTGCTACCTTTCCAGCATGTGCAGAGGATAAGGAATTGCAGGATGTATTGCATGCAACTGAACAAGTGAACAAGCATAGTTTGCATTGTGGTTTTGATGCTTTGGAAGCTTCTTGCAGGGCCGCAGCCTCTGGTACTGTTATTAGGAGACATGCCTGGCTTCGTGAACAAAGTTTGCCGGAACAGGTTAAGGCTAAACTTTTAGATGCCCCTGTTCAGCATGATGTTTTATTTGGATCCAAGGCTGAAGGAGGTTATTAAAAAGATGGAAGAAAAGGCAAAGTCTATGCAGACTGTGAAAGATTTCTTACAAGTTCAGCCTCCTAGATTTTCCAGGAATTGGCCCTCCAAAAATTGGTCTTTTCCCACGTCTGACAGGCCTCAAAGGGGAAGATATAGACGCTCCAGAGGTCGTGGTCAAGCTCAGGCCTCTTACAGATCCAGACAATGGACTGCTTCTTCACCTAGAAGGGGAGAAGACAGATCCCAATCTCAAAGGAAGCAGACTCAATGACTCTCTCGGTTGGGCTTCAGGACCCCCTTACCTGGATGCCCCTCTCGGAGGAAAGCTTTCTCTTTTTTACAGAAATTGGACTCATATTACCCAGGGCAAATGGGTATTGGACGTGATTTTAAGAGGCTACAAGTTCCATTTTCATACTCTGCCAAGGGTTATCGGTTGTACAGATCTGCCAAAACATCAATGGGCAGAGGCCTTAAATCAAGTGGATGCTCTACTGGCCATGAGAGCCATAGAGCCTGTTCCTTTCTCAGAAATGGGAAAAGGCTTTTACTCAAGATTATTTCTGGTTCCAAGAAAACAAAACTCATGGAGACCTATTCTGGACCTTTCAGTGTTAAACACCATTTTGGAAATTCCAAAATTCAAAATGCTTACTCTACAACAACTGCTTCCAGTACTCTCCCAGGACGCTTGGATGGTGACATTGGACCTAAAGGAGGCCTACTTACACATTCCCATCAGGCAGGAATGCAGGAAATTCCTCAGATTCAAAGCAGGCTCGAGGCACTTTCAATTCTCTGTACTGCCCTTTGGTTTATCTACTGCGCCCAGGGTTTTTACCAAGTGCCTGGCCCCAGTAGTGGCTTATTGCAGACTTCAGGGGATTCAGATTTACCCCTATTTGGACGACTGCCTTATCCAGGCAGACAGCAAGGACATTTTACTTCAACATCTGGATTTCGTTCAACGTCTCTTCCTCCTCCTGGGATTTTCAGTGAACATAAAAAAGTCACAATTGATCCCTTCTCAACAAATGATTTTTTTGGGAGCCCTCCTAAATACAACCTTACAAAGGGCTTTCCTTACTCCAGAAAAACAAATACAGCTGGCTTCAATTTTCAAAACCTTGGCAACCTTAACTCAGCTCACTGCAAGGAAATTCCTGCAGGCACTGGGCTATATGGCTTCATGCATTCTGTTAATTCCAAATGCAAGGCTTCATACGAGAAAGCTTCAATGGTACCTGAAAAGTGTATGGTCACAGCATTACCAAGATCTGGACACTTTGATTCATCTGATCCCCTGCCTCCAGAAGGAGTTCCTTTGGTGGTCCAGGGTGTGCGCTTTAAACGAAGGGAAGCCTTTTCGTCTACCTCAACCTTCTCAAATCATAACCACGGACGCCTCGGATTATGCTTGGGGAGCACATTTTCTAAACAATTGCCAGCAGGGGACCTGGACAAAGAATCACCTTCACTGGCACATCAATCCGAAGGAAATGTTGGCAGTTCAAAATGCTCTTCTAGCCTTCAAGACCCTTTTGCAACCAGGGCCTCTTCTAATTCGTACAGACAACACCACAGTCATGTGGTACATAAACAAGCAAGGGGGCTCTCATTCATACCCCATTTGCAGACTAGCTATGACTTTATGGGACATAGCTCTAAGTCAGAATCTGCATCTGCAGGCTCAATTCATTCCAGGAAAGCAGAATCTCTTAGCAGACAGCCTAAGCAGAAACATTTTGGATCCTCACGAATGGATGCTAGACACCAACTTATTCAACAGGATAACTGCAGTTTGGGGGTGTCCCCAGATAGATCTGTTTGCATCCCATCTCAATCATCAGCTGCCTCTCTTTTGCACCAGGTCCTTTCACAAAACAGCTTGGAAAGTGGATGCCCTGTCATTCAGTTGGAGGAACCTTTCGGGATATGCTTTCCCTCCTCTTCCTCTTCTTCCCCGGATATTACTGAAGATGAAACAGGACAAGCCCAAGTTCATCATCTTGATTGCTCCAAATTGGCCTCGACAGTTTTGGTATCCGACCTTACAACATCTGTGCTTGGAACCTCCTTGGATCCTTCCTCTGTACCCTTCTCTTCTGTCCCAGCATCAGGGTCAGATGCTACACCCTCATCTCAAGACCCTTTGCCTGGCAGCTTGGCTCTTCAAGGAAATTTGATTTCTTCTAAGCTCCCCAAACAAGTTTTGGATGTTCTTTTAGAAGCCAGACGGCCTAGCACTAGGAAATCCTATGCCTCTAAATGGAAAAGGTTTTGTATTTGGATGCAGGACCGTGGCTCTAATCCTTTTGTGCCTGATCTCTCGTCGATTTTGCTTTATCTTTCAGACCTTTTGTCTAAAGGCCTTTCTTTTTCTTCCATTAAGATTTATGCTTCTGCTATATCTGCTCATTTTAATACCGACCCTCCTGTTTTTTCTCATCCATTGGTGAGACAATTCTTGAGAGGAGCTAAGAATTTGAGGCCTCCCAGGACCCCTCCTGTCCCTGCCTGGGATCTTAACTATGTTTTGGAAAAACTCACTTTGCCTCCTTTTGAGCCTGCTGCGGCTTGTGATATTAAATTTTTATCCTGGAAGACAGTTCTTTTGTTGGCATTGACTTCTGCCAGAAGGGTTTCAGAGTTGCTGTGGAGCCATACCTAATTTTCCATCTTGACAGAGTATCCTTGAGGACCAATCCTACTTTCATGCCTAAGGTGATTTCAAAAGTTGCTTTAAATCAGACAATTCACCTTCCTACCTTCTTTCCTAATCCTCAAAATAAAGGGGAAAGGATTTTGCATTCATTGGACGTACACAGACAGTTACGATTTTACTTGGACAAGACTAAAGAGTTCAGAAAATCTAACCAATTGTTTGTCTCTTTTGCCTCCAGTTCTCTTGGAAAGGCTATTTCCAAACAAACTATTTCCAAATGGATTGCCTATGGAATAAGATTTTGTTACACTCATCATGGGAAACAGTTTCCAGGTACTGTGAGAAGTCATTCTACTAGAGCAGCTGCCACTTCTACTGCTTTTCTCAGAGGAGTCCCTACCAAGGATATCTTGGAAGCTGCCACTTGGAGTTCTGTGCATACCTTTTCCAAGCACTGCAATCTCCCTTTGTATTCTAAGACCAGGGCAGGTTTTGCCTCTGCTGTTTTGCAGGGCCTTCTTGCTGCCCCTTCTTCTATCTAAGCCTCCTCCCTTTCTTCACTGCTTTGGGATTCCACCCTACAGTTATGACTGCAACAGTGAAACACGAAGAACATAGTACAGTTGTGTACACCTACCATAAATGTAGATGTTCGAGTGTCTTCACTGTTGCAGTCGGTGTTCCTCCCTCCTATCCCCTCTTTTGTCACTTTATGGTGTGTTTGTGTTTCCTTGTGAGACTCATTTTATGTTTATTGGGGATTTCTGACATCTGGGGCAAGAAAGGCTGGAGAAGATGGCGTCGGCTGAGGGCTATGTACCAGAGCGTACTGACGTCAGGGTACTAGCTTGTGCAGCCGACGCCGGACCCAGACTTTGTGATTCTGGCCGACCTCGGGCTGCCTGCCGGCAGGATCACCCTACAGTTATGACTGCAACAGTGAAGACACTCGAACATCTACATTTATGGTAGGTGTACACAACTGTACTTTTTCCAGTATTTATTTGGTGTAGGTAGACTAGGATGGGGGCACCAGGTAATGTGTTGGGGGGTGCCGTGGAGCTGTTTTACCTAGGGCACCAGTTGACCTAGGGCCGCTCCTGACTTCTGTACTGGGTCCACAGTGATTCATTGGGTTTCATTTTGTCAATATTTATTCATTCATAACCAAACTGTCGAATACTCAAATCATTTAGAATTCAATCTAACAATCGGTGTTGAAATACTAAAAAGAAAGTACAAAGCTATGAAGCATTTTTGAAGGGAGTGCTGTACCTTCCCATCACTAGTTCCTAAATATACCAAATTCAAGGTCAGTAGTTTCACTGTATGTTACATGTTAATTAACAGTGTAGGTGCCAAATCTTTATTTTTATTTTCTACATTTTCAGAAGGGTGTAACCATCCACAAGCACTGGGATCTTGATCTTCAAAAAAAAAAAAAAAAAAAAAGATTCTGAATTTGAATTTGTGGAAATTATGAACCCAGTCATATAGGACCCAATCAGTGAAAGCCCCTGTGATAAAACTGTATATGTTACATTCAGCTTCTTTTTCTTTCTTGTGTTAAGGATATAGAGGAGTATATCTTCTATGTTGTGATTTCCAGGAGGCCGCTTTTCACTTTCAGATCTAAAGAGTTTATGGAGTTTGAACATCTCTGATGTCCTTCAAGAATGCAACTGCAGTCATAACATGTGGGTTGTCCTGCCTCAGGCAGCCCTCGGTCGGCCGGATTCCAAAGTCTGGGTCCGACGTCGGCTGATGTCGCATTTCTCTCCGACGTCAGAGCGGCTGGAGTACATAAGCATCAGCCGACGCCATTTTCTCCAGTCTTTCTTGCCGCGCGGTGCCCGAAGCAGAAGCAGTTCGCAAGTGCCGGTCGGTCAGCTCCTGTATTCTACGATACCGAAGTCATCAAAAAAGCTACGTACCCCATTGGGGACCTTTTCTTGCCTCAGCCGATGTCAGAAATTGCTGAAAAAGTTAACAATTGTCTTTCTTGTGGTAAACAAATACCTCAAAAGGATTTCCACTCTTACTGCCTCCCTTGCCTGGGCCCAGACCACGATGTCTCGGCCTGTGTAGCCTGTGCTCGCTTCAACAAGCGCACTCTCAGGCGCCGGGCGGAGTTCGCTGAAGATTTTTTCGGCGATAATTTTGCTTACACCATGCCGTCGGATCTTCCGACATCGCAAGCTCCCAAAAAGCGAAAAGACCGGGACCGACAACCTCGGCCCGCGTCTACCACCGACTCCACGCCAAAACCTAGCGCGAGTGCTCCGGTTCCCTCTGAGACGGTCTCTCCACCGCTCCGAACCGAAGACACCGCATTACCGACGACTCCGATTCCGGACATTACTCCGATGCCAGTTATAGATTTTCCTCCGGATACCGAAACCGAGGAAATGCCCGAGACCATTGCTGTAGACAAGGTCACTCCTGCACGTGGAGCTGCCAGGCCCCCTATGGCCATGTCCATTAAGGCCTACACTAGGGCTAAGGCAGCCAGCAAAACAAAGCATATTACTTCTAAATCCTTACCTCAGCCGACTCCAGAGACACAAATTATGTCCATGGCTGCTGATTTGATTTCCATGATTAGAGGTTCACAGGCCCATCCTGAGAGAGGATCCCAGCCTCCTCCTGATAAAAGGCCCCGGGTTGAACCCTCTGACCCTACTCCTTCAGATGAAGATTCTGAGGGCTCTGTCCACTCAGATAGCCAGGAAGAGCTCTTCCAGACCTATGAGGACTCGGATGCAGAAGATTCCATCCCCTCGGCCTCCCCTCCTGAGGATATTTCTTTTGGGGAAGTTCTGCACACCATGAGGGAACATTTCAAGTGGCAAGGTCAGGAATATTCTGATTCTAGGAAACGCCTTAGGACTTTCCTTAAGAAGCCTCAGCACAGGCCCTTAGCTATTCCTCCTGTACTTGATGTTATGGATGATTTGTATTCTGATTCTAGTGCTGCCCCTGATTCTCTTCCGCCTGCTCCAGCCAAGCCAGACAGGTATTACAGGGTCCCAGAAACTCATTCCCATTTATTCAGGGCCCATTCTGCTGATTTGGAAACTATTTCACAGGGGCCTAAAGGAGTTTCAGCCTCCACCTCAAAAAATCCTTTGCCCTCCAACAGGGAAGCTAGGTCATTAGAGAGATGGGGCAAAAAGGTTTACACATCCACTACCTTATCTATGAGAGCTTTAAATTGCCTTTTTCATATGTTACAATATCAGGATTATCTGTTAGAAGATTTACAAAAAACATTAGCCACTCCTGATCCTTTAGACAGGAAGACTTTGCAGGAAGCTGTACATAACACTCAGCAAGTAAGCAATCACTTCCTGCAGTGTGGATATGATGCACTGGAAGCTTCATGTAGGGCAGCTATGACTGGGGCAGTCATTCATAGACATGCTTGGTTAAAAGATCAACCTCTACCAGATCATGTAAAAGCAAAGCTTCTGGATGCACCTTTGGTTAAGAACAAGCTTTTTGGTGCAAATGCTAAGGATGTGTTAAAGACCATCGAAGAAAAAGCAAAATCAGTTCAGACTGTGAAAGATTTCCTCCAGGTTCAACCCCCCAGATTCAGTAGGAATTGGCCTTCAAAAAACTGGTCCTTTCCTAATCCAGAAAAGTTTCAAAGGGATAAGAACAAACGTGGCCGAGGAAGAGGCCAATACAGAGGCCCTTACAGGGGACGACAATGGCAGCCAGGAAACCAAAGAGGTGACGCAGGGGTTTCTCCTGCCCCACAACCACAATCTCAATGACTTTCCTCTACTACCGCCTACCAGGGAACAACTCGAAGCTCCCTTGGGCGGGAAATTCTCTCTGTTTGCAGAAAACTGGCACAGACTGACAAAGGACAAATGGATTTTGGACATTATAGACATTATATGGACCGAGGGTACAGGTTTCATTTTCATACCTTACCAAGAAAACAAGGCATGCCAAACCTACCACAAAATCAGAGGGCAGAGGCTATCAAGCAAATCACTCTGCTGACTCGAATGAAAGCAATAGAAAGAGTTCCACAACAAGAACAAGACCAGGGGTTCTACTCAAGACTGTTCCTTGTTCCAAGAAAAGAATCTCAATGGAGACCAATACTGGACTTGTCCGCATTAAACACATTTCTCATAGTACCAAAGTTCAAAATGCTGACTCTACAGCAACTCCTTCCCATGCTGGGCAAGGGGTCGTGGCTGACTACTCTGGACCTCAAGGAGGCATACCTGCATGTCCCTATCAGACACAGCTGCAGAAGATACCTCAGATTTCTTGCAGGGCCAGAGCATTATCAATTCTCAGCATTGCCATTTGGCTTATCTACTGCCCAGAGTATTTACAAAATGTCTGGCTTCAGTAATTGCTCATTGCAGGCTCCAGGGGATACAAATTTACCCGTACCTGGACGACTGCCTCATACAAGCGGACGACAAATTGATGTTGACAAAAAACCTGGATTATATCATACGATTACTTCAAGCTCTGGGATACACAGTCAACTTCCAAAAGTCAAGACTGCAGCCATCCCAGCAAATAATCTTCTTAGGAGCCAAACTAGACACAGCCTCTCAGATGGCTTACCTGACAGAAGACAAGCAAGAGAAGTTAACTCATTACTTCAAGGGTTTAGCAAAACTCACCCAGATGACTGCAAGGAGATTCCTACAGGCCCTGGGTTACATGGCATCCTGCATTCTTCTGCTTCCATTAGCAAGACTACACATGAGAAAGCTTCAATGGTACCTAAAAAGCATTTGGTCTCAACACAGCAACAACTTGGAGACAATCATACCACTCATTCCATGCCTACAAAAGGAATTCCTATGGTGGGCCTCGGTGAGCCAGGCAAACACAGGTATGTCATTCAAAAAACCACAGATAACACAGACCATGACTACAGACGCCTCAGACCTTGGATGGGGGGCGCACATGGAAGGCAGGTGTATACAAGGACAATGGTCTCCAAAGGAAACACATCTGCATATAAACCAAAAGGAAATGCTGGCAGTAATGCATGCCATAGAGGCCTTTCAGCACCAACTCCAGCAAGGCCATTTAATGATACGGACAGACAACACCACTGTGATGTGGTACATAAACAAGCAGGGGGGCACCCACTCTTACCCCCTTTGCAGACTGACAATGCAGCTTTGGGAGAAATCACTGAGCCTAAACATCCAGTTACAATCCCAGTTTGTTCCAGGAAAAGACAATGTGTTGGCGGACAGCCTAAGCAGGAATTTCACAGATCCACATGAGTGGAGGTTACATCCGAAGGCCTTCAGACAACTCACTTCGACATGGGGCAAGCCAGAAGTGGACCTATTTGCCTCTCACCTCAACCATCTTTTGCCAAAATTTTGCACAAGGACATACCATCCAAAAGCTTGGAAAATAGATGCCCTCTCATTCAGCTGGAACTCCCTAGCAATCTATGCATTCCCACCTCTGCCACTGATGACCTCAGTATTACTAAAGATCAAAGCAGAGAAGCCCAAGGGAATCATAATAGCTCCGGACTGGCCGAGACAACACTGGCACCCACTACTACGGAGCATATGTCACACCAGGAGGTGGGCCCTCCCCCAGTGGCCTCTACTTCTGACTCAACACAATTTCGAAACACTGCATCCAAATCTTCAGACACTGCAACTAACAGCCTGGGAGATCCCATAAATAACTTCAGCTTATCTCTTTCCAAGGAAGTTCAGCGGATACTAACAGAGGCTCGAAGACCATCCACCAGAAAGGTCTACTTAGCAAAGTGGAAAAGATTCAGCATTTGGAATACCAGCAAGGGACAGGATGCATCATTGTTGAACATCCCACTCATCTTGGAATATTTGGCAGATATGTTAAAGAACGGCCTCTCATATTCTTCCATAAAGATACATGCATCTGCTATTTCAGTTAGATACAACACTGATCCTCCTGTTTTTTCTCACCCCTTACTAAGGCAATTCCTCAGGGGAATCAAGAACATTAAGCCACCAAGAAAGGCCCCAGTGCCAGCCTGGGACCTCAATTTTGTCTTAGAAAAACTGACTCTACCTCCATTTGAGCCAGCAGCTTCAGTTGACTTGCAATTTCTCTCATGGAAGACAGCTTTCCTGTTGGCAATTACCTCAGCAAGAAGGGTTTCGGAGCTACAGGCCCTAATGGCAATACCACCATTCATTATTTTTCATAGAGACAGGGTTTCATTAAGGACCAACCCTACCTTTATGCCAAAGGTGGTATCTAGGGTTTCTTTAAATCAAGCCATTCATCTGCCTGCTTTCTTCCCCAATCCTGAGAATAAGGGGGAAAGACTGTTGCATACCTTGGACATTCACAGACAACTTTGATACTACCTGGACAGAACCAAGGCCAGTAGGAAGTCTGAACAACTTTTTGTAGCTTACGCCCCTGCAGTCCAAGGAAAAGCAATTTCAAAACAGACTATTTCTAAATGGATTGGACATTGCATCAGATTCTGTTATTCCTTTCATGGAAAGACTGTTCCAGCTAATGTCAGACCACATTCCACCAGAGCTACAGCCACCTCTACAGCATTCTTAAGAGGGGTGCCTACTAAGAACATTTTAGAAGCTGCTACATGGAGCTCCGTGCATACATTCTCCAAACACTACAATCTCCCTCTATACTCCAGATCCAGAGCAGGCTTTGCTTCGGCAGTCCTGCAGGGTTTGATTGCCACACCATCTTTTTCCTAGAGCATTCCTCCTCCCCAGCTAAGCTATGGTATTCTACCCACATGTTATGACTGCAGTTGCATTCTTGAAGGACATAGTACAGTTTTGTACCTACCATAAATGTAGATGTCCGATAGACATGCAACTGCAGTCGGATTTTCCCTCCCTCCATACCCCTCTATGCCTTGGGTCCCTCCTACCCCTGTTATTCTTAGCTGGGGATATCTGTTATGGTGTATTTGTTTTATTGCTCATTATTTGTTTGGAATCCTGTTTTTGTCTTCCAATTTGATTACAGCCTTCCTTGGAGGGCACCTGGCATCTGGGGCAAGAAACACTGAAGAAAATGGCGTTGGCTGATGCTTATGTACTCCAGCCACTCTGACGTCGGAGAGAAATGCGACATCAGCCGACGTCGGACCCAGACTTTGGAATCCGGCCGACCGAGGGCTGCCTGAGGCAGGACAACCCACATGTTATGACTGCAGTTGCATGTCTATCGGACATCTACATTTATGGTAGGTACAAAATTGTACTTTTTCTTGCTGTTGGCAAGCTGTGATCTCTGTCAGGCAAACAGTTTGTATCTCATGTTATGCTTTTCTGGCTGATAAATGCTAAATCAGTTTTGTTTCTCAGTTGATGGATGTGTTGTTTATTGAATGTTTGAGCCAAGGGCTGCTTGTTAGATAGGAATGCAGTATAGTTACTTGATTAAACAGTGAAGAAAAGTGTGATTAATTCATTGCCATTCACACCTGTATTTCACAACACTGTATGTGGTCATTTGAAAGAAGTATAGGCAGACAGCAATTTTCATTTTTTTATTTTTACAAGAAGTACATGTTTCTTCATTCCAGAGTGAAAACTTTGATCTGGAAATTGACCAGAACAAATGTTGATTTCCATGTAATATATGCCTTCACAGTTTTATACTTTGCTTGCCGGGAGGAGTTCCTTTCATCACCAGATGAGAGCAGTGTTGTACTTTTCCTTTTTCAGTTGCACTTGAATTATACTGAAGTGTGAATAGCAGTGCATTTTGCTTCTTGGTAAAGATAATTCTTTCCTTTCATTATCAGAATATTTTAAGTATGGCAATTATGCATTAAGTAGCTTACTGCTCTATTGTCCATGATCAAGTGAACCATCTTTCTTGTAAGAGGGTGTTACTTAGCAGTACATTGTGAAGTTTTTTCTGCAGTGCATGGGTGTGAAAGGAACCTTCTTAAAATGTTTGCTAGATTTACTGTATTTAAAGATGGTCTTCATTAGATCACTGTTGCAGTGTTAACATCTAGGACTTTCCTTGTAAAAGTCCCATCTGTCAGGTCAGCTTTCTGTTCTCCATGAGGTGTACATTCACCCTAAGCATGCGCCAACATAAGAGGTGTGTAGGTCCTTGGCATTTTCAGAACTTTCATGCTGTGTTCATCTATGCAAGCCTTCTTTAGCATTGAGAACAGTTTCCCCATTCCATCAGTTGCAGTCTCTGAAGCTTACATAGGTAAATACTCCACTGAAGATTCTTTCTTCCTGTTGTATACATTTTGTAGTTTACTTGCTAATATCTGTGATTTACAGGAAAAAAAAGTGCAGCTGTGGTACACGGATACCTTAGCAAGACTAGCAGCATACTAGCTGTTTATTTTGTCTGGTGGTGGAATACAGTGTTAAATCCTATCAGGTTTGTAAAGCTTTTGATTCCAAAACTCTTAGAAGTCACTTTCGGACCTTTGACTGATATTTGGGAAATAAGAGGTTATCCTAACTGGAGCATGTGGCTGTTTCACCTTCTTCAGCATTGATGTTTGATACTTCAGCTAAAAAAGGACGGGATACAGCACAAGAATAAGTGGATAATGCCATTCAGACCTCCACTTCCTTTCACAGGCCCCAGACCATCTGTCAGCATCTCCCTGGCCTTCTAACATGCTCTTATTGATGCACTTATGACCAGAGATAAAGATGCATCCATTACTTCTGACCATTCTTTAGACTGTTCTCTGTCAATCTTCCAAAGATAAGCTCCCTTAAAAACCTAGTGTTATAGCAACAGTAGGTAAAGGGGTGTTCACCAAGTTTTCGATAGAGAAGAGATTGAAAATCTTGGGGTAGAGGTTCGTCCCTCAGCATATAAATGTAAGCTGGACATCCTACATGAAAGGCAGTAAAAGGACACATTTCCTATTCTTTTACTCTTAGGCAAATTTCTTCTGAAAAAAAAATCTCTTCCTTAAATTACTAAAAATGACTGGCTTACATTAGTTCAAATGCTGTTAAAGGCTATTCAGTCCATGCAAACAGGGCAAAGCTACTTTTTTTCTTGTTCTTACTAAAAGAAAAGTTGAGTCTTCCTCAGATCCCAGGTATATAATTACTCTTTTTTATGAGTTGTCTATTTAGGAAACTTCTTTTGGTGGGACTGTTATCTAAAATCAAATATTTTTTTTAAGTGGGCAGGAGGGGAAATATCTGACTCTCAGCAGATACTGACCTTGTTACAGATGTTCCTAAAATGTGTAGGTAATCTCCCTGAGCTTTAAGCCCTTAGAGAATGTCATTTGATCAGCTTCTGTAACCCCAGATTCCCAACTCCCCAGCCAGAAGTGTAGCTAGCTAGTGATTTTTACATCCCATGCCATCCACCGAGCTGGCATTCCCCCACGACTTTGTGTTGAAGACCCCCTCCCACAAAAGTTCGCCTACTTTGACTTGAACATTAAAAAAATCTCTTTTCTCCTTTTAAACTATAGCAAACTGAATCATTTGTAGCAACCAGCTGCTACAGTTTATGCCTACACGTAATGCTACAGCACTTTCAGCTCTGACCAGAAATGCAATACTGGCATTCATTTCTGATGCTACTAGTGCACTGAAGACTGAGATTTGAATATTGCATCCACTAGCACTTAGCTCCTGGGGTGACTTTTCCCTTTGTACCTCTCCTCACAGTAGTTGTGCCTCTGCCTCCAACTCCTAAAAGGCCAGGCAGATTTTACAGGATACAGTATTCACACAAATATGTGAAGTTGGAGAAGGGAGATGAGTTAGTCGCTGCTCTTATTTTATTTATTTATTTTTTAATAATAAAGAAAACATAGACCTTGGCATGTTTGGTAAAAACTTTTTTCATCTGCATTTGTCATTAGCACTCTTAATTATCAGACATACACAATTAAATTTCTTTTAGCTATGTTAGGTAATATGGGCCAGAAGATTTCAGAAATTTGTAATCTGGACACGAGATCAGAACTTCAAGAAATGCATAATTTGGCTGGTCAAGTTACTAACCATTCCATAACATCTGGATATGATGCCATTGATGCAGCATGTAGAGTGGCTGCCACTGATTTGGTCAGTCTTAGGCATGCATGGCTAAGGCTCCAACATTTACCTAGAGGATATTAAGGCTTCGTTATAAACATTTGCTGTGTGTGGCTCCCACAGCTGAAGGCATTAAAAAGATGGAAGAGAAAGGTAAGGTAATGCAAGGGTAAAGTAACTGTCACGTACCTGTATGGCATTAATTACCCTACAAAACAGATCCTTTCTTTAGGAAGCTACTCAAATCTATACAGCAAAAGTTAGATAAGGGCCAATTTAAGAAAAAATAGCAAGGAGACTGTAAGAACAAGCGGAGTGGGTTCCCAGGCTCCAACAGTAATAGAGATCAGTTCTTGTTGTACCTGTCCAGCCTCACTTCCCCTTTCTCACCCTTGCCAATTGTCCCTTCCCCAGAATTGGTGGCAGACTTTGTTTTCCTCCCATTTTGGTAAACAGTCACCTTAGATTTCTAGGTATTAATCATTGAAGAAGCAGTTATAAGGTTCTATGGGATTCCAAACCAACCCTCTCAGGCATTCTGCAGGTTCCCAAAGATCAGGAATACCTTATGCCCTTTCATTTTAAATCATCTTCTTTTAGGGGTAATATAAGTGCTCTTGCACCTTTAGGGGAAAAAAGATTTTATTCAAGACTATTTCAAGTTGGCAGGAAAGAAGCAGAATGAAGGCCAAAAGGAAATCTCATTCCTTCTTTCAGAGTGGACTTTCTAAGGTTGCCTAATAGATTCCATTTTAAAAACAGCCTTTCTTTCACAGGATAAAATAATAGCATATAAAAGCTACTTTTGTAATCTAGCAAAACATAAGTCTGCTTTAGATGCAAAATTTATAAAAGCCCTGACGTTTATGGCTTCAGCTGTTCTAATGATTGCTTTTACCATTGTAACAGATGCCTTGGACTTTGTATGGGGAGCTCGCTGCCTAGAAATTATGGTTCATGGTGTATGGAACCCTTTTCACAATAAAAGTACCATCATCAAGGAAATGGTTGCTGTAATTGGTGGTCACTGGGTATTGTTCAATTAGTGAGAGACAACCACATTTATGCGATACATAATTATACCCCTGCGTGTTGTAAAGAGTGGAGGGAATTCCCTGATTGTCTGGCCAAATTTCCCCTAGTAGTATAAATACCACCTCAGGTTTCCCATGCAAAGAGACCACTAACCTACTGGGACTAATTTGGTCAATAAAGGAGAAATAAGTAAAATAAAGCTACCATAAATAGTTAAAGCCAACTTTACCAGAGCAGGACCTACTTCACGTGGTTTTACTCAGAGGGCTAGATGCTGAAACTATTCCCAAAGCAACCATTTGGTCCTCAGTCCTCACTGTCACTAAACATTGCAAACAGAAGGTTCAGTTTAGAGCAAGAACCGAATTTGCTTAGGCTGTCCTTCATGACATCCTAAATTTGGAGGGGGTACCCCTCTTTCTCCACTCAGTTAGATTGAGCTCTTCAGATGTCCAAATTTGAAGAGTACTTGCGACAGCAATCTAATATTGTACAGTTATGTAGGTAACTTATCATAATGGTAGATATCCAACTAGATCACTGTTGGAGTACTTGCACCCCTCCCTACATCCCCTCTAGGGGTGTATATTTGAAGTTTTTCCTTGTGACAGGAATGTAGTATTCACTAACTTCTTTCCTTCCCCTCCCTAAAATGTCCTGTGTTCAAAATGTCTTGTATTTTATAGTTTTTAATCATAAAGTTCCATAGGAATTATTTTGTTCTTATTCTTCATCCAGGCTAGAAAACTCTGAAAATGGTGCAGACAAACATAACCACTTATAGCAGCATGCTGATGTGTGCCTAGGGCACATGCACAAGACATTAGAAGGATCCTTAGCATTAGATGGCTGGCCGGATGCATGGGGAATTTGCAGAACAATGGTGAGATCACCACCTCATCTACCATTGTGGTCAGTTACCTGCCCAGTTGTACGCTCTTTTTATTTTACTGTCTCTTTTTTAAAGTTTTTAAATATTTTTGGATGATTGTAAGATAGCTAGGCACCTCCCACATCAGATCTTCCCCTACCCAAAGATCCCCTTGCCTCCCATCCCTCTGACTTGGGAAGTCCATTTTAATCTCTTGAAAAAAACGTTCCAACTTCCAGCTTCAAACACAAAAATACACCAAACCCAGCTGATGGATAGATATAACCAAAAGACTATTTTGGAGAGTGGTATTCGTTTTTTGGTTATATCTATTCATCAGCTGGGTTTGGTCCATTTTAATCTCTAAATTTTCCTTTGCCACACATGCAGTAACAACACAGTGGGGTGTGCAGATCACAATGCATGTTCCCATTTAATCCACTTATGTGAGCTGAAGCTTGCATTTGTGGGGTACTGCATTTCTGCTACCCAAAGCCCACAAGGTGTTTATGGTGTAGCAGAGAGACAACCAGCTCTGTTTAAGACAGAAGAGAACTGACATCAAGGCTGCTGTTTTTTTTCCTCCCCTTCTTAACTAGTTGCGTTAGTGGTCTGGTGTCATTCCTGAACTCCTTGATCAGATGTCCTGGCTTTGTGTTTTAATATGAATTGCTGGAGTCCATATTGGGACCTTTTTAATGCAGTACAGGTGATACTTAACTTTTTTATCATCGCATGTCACTTCAGTATATTCCTAATAATTTTCCTTTTAAAGGTTGTATGCCCTCTCCAGTAGTTGTGAAATGAAAGCCAGCCTATTTGTTACTGTGGCAAGTACCCCTCCCCTCCCCTCCCCTCCCATTCCATCTTGTGTATTTTGTCTTCTAATAAATGGTGTTGCTCTTTCCCTTCTTTTTTGTATTTTATCTATGCTATTTGCATATTTTAAGTAATCCATTAGTGTAGTTGACCCTTCCCACATCCTCAGGATGATGACCTTTCTCCTCTTATTTGTTTAGCTCTGCTTAGCCTATTTTGCAGTACATAGACAGAAAAAAAATGGAGGTTAGAACAGATTCAAGGTAAGTTATTCTGTACCTTTTTGGAATTTTTCAATGTTTTTGACAGCTAGGGAAGGAGAAAATACACACCTGCAGCAGAAAACATGCACATGAGCAAATGCTGATCACAGTCTTTGTACCCAAGCATCTTGTACCTGTGTACAATTGCAATATATTTTGTAGTCACCTATGTAACCATGTATCTCAAGACAGCACAGCTTTCCTTCTTTGAAGTAAGGCATATACTTTAACCTCACCATATCAGTCTTTTTTGCAGACCTGGGGTTCAAGTCCCACAAATGCAAACTGGTCACAAAAAGAGAAATAAAAATGTTGTAGTCTGTATGCACATTGAATTTTAAGCTGTGCATTTATCTGTTTACTTGCAAGAAATATAGAAAGAATCCATTACTTAACTACTGTTTGTTTGTCCTTTGCACCTGAGTCATACTGTTCACTTGTGTCTCTTCTTTACCAGGGTGTTACTGTCTTGTTTAGTCAGCTGACACAGAGTTGTTTCCACTCCGTAGAAGTCTCTTTGCCAATAATAAGTGTGTGTTTATACATGCAGTTTGCTTACAGAGTCACCTAATGAGTTGTACATTTTTAAGACATGCCTCTCAGTGGTTACCTTTGTCTTAAAATAGCATTTCCATGACTTAAAAGTAAGGCTTGAGATAGTCCAAGTTAGTGCCACTTTTGTAATTTGCAGTCTTTATTTAGATTGCTTTAACAATCTACCCCAGTTTATTCAGTTTCTGATCATTTTTTTATCTATAATCAATGTGAGGATTGTTCCCTCTATGATGATGTGAGGTGTTGCCAGCTATGTCGGGAGAAGTAGAACAGTGGATGTGTAACATATGCCAGCGTAGCTAGCTGGAGTTTTGTAAAGAATTATATGTCATTTGTATATCAAACTGATTTGTACAGATGCTTGTGTTGAAAATGTATTTGTAAAATTGTTTGTTAAAAGATTGTACTAACAGCGGGTCCTGCTCGACAGAAAAGTAGTACACTTGTTTGTCAGACTGTATTGTAACTGATGAGATGAATGTATTGTAACAGACGAGGTTAATCTCAGTCTAGCTAATTTTGAAAAATAGTCTGAAATGAAATTACCTGATTTAGGCCATAATGATTGTATCTTACAGCTCTGATTGCAGCCAGAGACAAAATTTCTGAAAAACCAGGACTAGGAATCCTACTGTATTGTCCTTAGGGGTGAACTAATTGCTACCCTGGGAAGGTGGAAGTTTGTTTTTGAAATGGTTTTATAGCTTCCAGATGCTATAACACATCTTAGCAAAGCTCTGTGTGTGTGTATTATGACACGTGCTAGATTCCGGTTCAGTTTCTAGTAAAGGGAGTAGTATGGGAACCAGAGTCAGATGACCAGATGTATGTGATGTCATTCTGTAGTCTAGCACTGAAATGACGTTTTAATACTAAATGAGTCTGAAGAGTAGTCCATTTGTGAAACCTGACAAGGAAGACCACACACCCTCATCATCTTGTCTTGCTCTAGTAAGTGAAGTAGGGGACAGTAATTATTTATATCAGTCAGGAAAATATAGTGAGATTAGTTAAGTATTGTTTTTCTGTATCTGTGTGAACTTTTCCATCTGTGTTATTTTTAATATTTCCTATTATTTGAAAGTCTCGTGTTTATTGTAAGTTAATATTCAGTATTTTCATGTTCTTTTATTATTTATTATTAAATATACTAAACTTTACAAATGTGGCTGGTCTTTTAGGGAATATTTTAACCTTTGAGAATACTTGTATTTATTTGGTGAGACTGTGGCCAATCCTGAAAGTCTTGGTGCATTGGTCAAACACTGCCATTTGTATTAATATTAATTTTACTCTGTATAATTGTGTACCCTTGCAAGAGCCTTAAAGTAACTAGTTTGGAGTGTTCTGGTGGCAGTATCTACGTTATTGTCTGGGTGGAGGGGGCATAGCTGGTAAATCTGTGCCAGCCTTTCCCAGGTGTGTGTGTGTGTGTGTGTGTGTGTGTGTGTGTGTGTGTGTGTGTGTGTGTGTGTGTGTGTGTGTGTGTGTGTGAGAAAATCAAATCTCAAAGAATGTATATGTTGGCTACCTGGAGCAGGGATACAGAAGACTGGTTTCACAGAGAGGGTGGTGGAGGGCCTGGCTTGGAACACTTAGCAGAGGACTCAACTCTACAGCTGTATCAGTGGACAGTTGTATTTGGGGCCTGGAAAGAGAGTGGGAAACCCAGCCCCAGGACTAAGTGTGTTCCCTGTGTGCTCTTAAGGGAAGTTTTGCTTGGTGCAGAGAGATGCATCTGGAAATACTGTGTGCATCTATCTTTGCTCCAAATAAATGTCGCTCACTGGCATCAGTGATGAGGATTGAGGCTCCTTGATTACTGGCCCAGAGGAGGGATGCCACACCCTCTTTGTGAATAAAAAAAAAGTTTGAGAGAGAATTAGAAATCAATTTGGTTGAAATGGCTAAATATAGATATGAGAGAATGTAGTGTTTCTGTGAGACAGGAGCTTTATGATGTCTGTCCTTACACACACAGAGCTATTTTAGTTTAACTTTTACTTGTTTTTGTTGGAAGTAATCTAAGTTTTGACTCCGTTTTTTTCTGGTTCTGCTTTTCCAGATCATATGTTTGCATCTTTTGGATAGTACTGTCTCCTTCATCACAGAGGGTGTAAGACAGCACCAGCAGGTACGTTACTCAAGATTTGCCCTTTCTGCAGACTACTATGGCTCCCTTACTTTGTGGTAGCAGAGTTATTTGCACTGTGAACATGAAAAGCTAGGACTCTCTTCTTCTCGTTTCCCCATCAAACTGCTTGTAAGAAAGAGGGTTTATTATAGCCTTTGTCCTCTTTTAATATTTGTCTTTCATGGGAGTAGCAGTATTTATCAAAATATTTTACTTTAGTTGTAGTATGTACTTGTGACCCGTACTAGCCATCTGCATACTTTCTTCTTGATTTTCTAAGTTATTTTCAGTATATGGTTTACATTTAAATCACATAGTAAAGATAACTCATTGATTGCATTAACAAATCGTTTGGTTCACTGATTGCATTACAGATAAATCAATTAGCTTATTTGTTTCTTATGTTATGCGCTAGATTTAGATTTTGAACTCATGAAGAACATGTTGGTATATATATTAAATGTATAACACTTTTAGAATGATTCATGTTTAGCAATAATGGCTAAAAAACAGGAGCATCTGGCTGTCTCATTGAATAGGCCTTAAGTTTCCTTTTGGACATCTCACCACAACCATGGGGGAGCCCTCTTGTACAGTGAGCCTTCTGCATTAAAATTATGGCTACATGGTCTTATGACTCCAATGCAGTTTACATCAGTGGACGGCTGCCTGAGAGAGACTGCCATTCCTTCTTCACTTTGACATTGTTTGTCCTAACTGGGGTTAAAACAATCTCCCGGTATCCATTTTTTGAGTATGCTGTTGAAAGTAACACTGCTTGTAGTCTATATGCTTTATCTTTTTTCTGAATGGAAAAATAATTTTCCATATTTGTAGCAGAGTTTCAAGTTTGGTTAGAAGATTGCTAAGTGGAGCAGGTGCCCTTTATACCCACTCTGCTCATGTCGCAAGTACTACTCCATTCGTTTGCTGTGTGCAAAAACACTTGCTCTTTATATTTAACAGGAGAGACTACAACTCACCTGGTCAGCACATGACCTTATAGATATTTCTTTTTTCAGCATTTACAACTTTCTTTTGGCACCCCACAACATAGTATTATCTTTCCTCAGCCCAACAGTATTGTATTTCAACTGTGTCACACCCTCAGTTGTTCAAATGCCTATAATGGCAAATTTATTGCAGTTATATGCCTACTACAAACCAAACACATATTTACATGAATCCTACTCCTCAACAAAACTGCACCATTCTGTCAGAATATAGAACCTCCACTATAACTCCCCTTCCTTGCACATCCAAGTCACTGTACAGCCTCTTTCCTGTTAGTGTGTTCCTCCTACCCCTACGAGGCAATGTAAAAGCCAATTCAGGCCCACACATCCATTTCAACTCCAGCCATCGAACCACACTTGCCCCTTTAAAGATTTGCTTGCTAAATGTGTGGAACATCAATAAGAAACTAAAGCAGCTAGATAATTTCTGGGATATTCTGTATCCTGGTATCCCAGTATAGTTGCAGTAACAAGATAGTATGTAAAAGACTGCACCCCTAAGTTAAATCAGGTCTTCCAGAGATATAACTACAATAACATTGGACTACAAGACAGAGCAGGAAAGGGGTGCAGTGGTCTTGTAAAATCAACTCTTGATTTATCAGTCTTTTACCTTCCTTGACCTTGACCCAAACTGGTTTCATAATATCCTTTCCCATAGGAAGCTGGTGGTACTTCTGACTGTGCGGCACAGAATGATGAAGTTTTGGCTATGAACCAGATGAGCATGTTCGAGTGGTGGTCCAGGTGCTGGAGGAGCTGGCTGGGGACCAGGGAGAAGTGATGAGATGTCATCTTCTCACTTGTACTGGGGTGGGGATTGGAAAGGCTTGTCCAGGTAAGTAGCTTCATCTGAGATCCTAGATGGAAAGAGGCCAGAAAAGTCTACAAGAGAGCTGGGAGTGGAGCTTTTCAGGTGGCATCACTATTGCATGGTTGCTAGCCATTCTTTGATCATGATGTCACACATAAATGGGAGCAAATGGGTATATGATGCCTGCACTAGTAGTTCAGATGATTCACAGGCTCGGAAGAGAAATGTGTGAAAAAATGCCATGGGGGTCATTCTTTTCTGTACCAGAACTTACCACAGATTTTGGTTAAAGATTCTTCCCTTCTAGTTGGAAAGTTGACATAGATCCCCAAATGATGCAGGAAATGTGGTTCCCCCTGTAGATGAGGCTCCACATGATGTACTTATAACTGAAAGAGGTACTGCTGTCCCTAAAAGCCCTGAAGAAAAAGTTGCTTTCTGGGCCTTTCATTATGTAGTCAGCCAGCCAGTACATTGTATAGTATGTAAGCACAGAAAGAAACACAAGGTTTTATTAATTTTGTAAGAGAGTTTTGTTTGAGCAATGGGCCATCAGACAGAACATCACACACTTAGAAGTTCCCATTTTCTCTGATAAAGGAATTCAGTCATTCCTAAATCCATGCGCTAGAGCTGCAGCTTCAAAAGTAATTGTTTGTGCAGAATCTTTCAGAAGTGGAAGTGGGACACACTGCAGATTGTCCTTTTTGCCATTCAGGAGAACATGGTCTTTCACCTCACCTCAATAAAACTGCACCATTTTCATTCAGTTCAGTTCAGGTAAAGGTGAGGTAGTGTTGGGCATATTTTTCTCTCTTGTAACACAGAGACTTGTGTGCAATACAGGTAAGAATGAAAAAGGCTCCTCCTTGTCTCAAGTCAGTGGCTGAGAAGGTCATGGCTTCAGGCACTCCAGTCTCCTGTGATGCAGGAAATATTCACATGTCTTGAGTGACAGCCAGCTTCAACTCAGGACCATGTATCTTGTATAGACTCCTCCATCAAGCTAGATTTGCTGGCTGGGGTCTCGGGTTAGAAACCTTCCTCTTAGTAAACCTATGCCTCTACGAGGAAACGTATTTTAAGTTGTGTGGAGCATTACCTTTTACTCTCCCATTATTTCAGTTTTTTGGCAATCCTGATCCCTCTTTCACTGTAGTTTTTCCATGGTCAAGTTATGTGTATCAGTTGTGCTTATGTATCATGGTTTTATAGAGGGTAGAAGGGTGGTTCAGCACTTGGTGATCAACCAGTAATGGAGTGTGCAGCTCTATCTTCCTTTGAAGCCCCCATGAAACTCTTGAACTTCATAGCTGACAGTTCTGTCTCTGTCAACAAGCTAACAGATTGAAATGGCACTGACATCTCTTTCTTGGACAAATGTTTTTAATGATTGTCTCTGTTCAAGAATCTTAGAGCTTCTAACCATTTTGTTTTGAGAATTATATCTTGCCTTTCAGAAAGATAGCATGTCCCCAGGACAAACCCACATTTCCTACTAAAATTGTTTTAAGGGGTGTTTCTTAATGAGTCTATTAGTCTTACAGTTTTCATTGGAGGGACAAAAGCCTGGATGTAAACCTGCAGTGCATATGTTACCTGTATCTGGTACCTGAATTTAAGATGATAGACCTTTTATTTATCTCTTTTGAACATAGGAGGGAAGAGCTTGGGTTGCCAAACTTGCAATTTGTCTGAATTGCCATTTACATTATATTTTGCCGTCGGGCATCCAACTACCACTGGAGAGTGCTGCTGTGGCTTCCTCCAGTGCTTGCTTTTAACTCATTACACCATAGTAACACATGTATGCATGCCATGTTACCAGTTCACATTTACATTAATAATTTCAGAAACTTGCTAAGTACAGGTTGTTGAAGTTTATAATCTTAAAGCTTAACAATATGGATCACAACTGCATTGATGATAGTCATCTTTCTAGTGCAGCTAATAGGTATTGCATGTTTATTTATACTGTGATAGTTTCTATATTATTCTGAATATCACAACATTCATGTGCCACAGAAAGAACTGCTTAACTTTATAGGAACGTCCTAGCTAGATGAATGAAATACTAATGACAGTACATGAATGTAGCATGAGTGGTTACTGAGATGTTATAGTTTGGGTACAAAATATTACAGAAATTAAAGTTTACTTTGCTTATTGTGAGTTATAAAATCTAGCTTAAGACCTATGGACTAATGAATGTGACCACTGTAAACATTTGTTTGTGCTGAACAATTTACCATATGCATTTTATTAACACTAATGGTTTTAGAGAGATGAGTGTTGTTTGAACTATAGGGGATGTACCATGATTTTTATCAGAATGCTCAGGATGCAAACATTGAAAGTTAGGCGCACAAACTTCCAAGAGTCCTGTTGAATAGAATGACTTAATGTTATAAATGCAAACATAGGTATTGTGGCTACTTGGTTAGTGCACACCTTTAGTAAGTGTTATTGTCTTGACTATGATGATTTCTTGTTACATATGGAAGTCAGTACTCTTAAGAGATGGCTGTCTGCAGTTTGTGCTTGTTCAGTCAGTTGGCTCGTGTGACAAAATGCAAAGTGTTTAAAATGTAACCACAACATGCCGTACTGGAAAAGAACAGAAATGTACATACAGTATTGTAACTGTTTAAATGTATATATTTTAACGGGGGAAATGGAATGCAGAAGGTTAACTTACAAAACTTCAGAAAAATAACTGAAATTAAATTACCTTATGGCTGGGCCATAAAAAGATGTTATCTTTCAGTTTCAGTGCAGCAACAGACACTATGTCTGTGCTGAGAAGTTTTCTGTATTGTCTTGGAAGTGTTTTACTGTTTTATGACTTCCAGGATCTGATAAGATATGAGTAAAAGCCCTTGCATATGTATTTTCACAGGTAGATGCTAAATACTTCTAGCTTTCAGCATTGATGGTTTTACCTGGGATAGAGTCAGATGACAAGACATGATGTCGTTCTGCAAGCTGTCCCAGCAGTAATATTTGCTATATTAATTTGAGATCTCTCCGAGAGAGAGAGAGAGAGAGAGAACATTTTGTATTGTCTTTGACCAGACAAGATTCATTCACCACACACTTGCCTTGCTCTGTAAGTAAGTTAACTAGGGACTAGTAATTCCCTTAGATATAGTAAGGAATATAGCAAAGCTTATTTTAGATGCTTTTATTTATTTATTTGAGACTGTCTTGCAATGTTTTAAATATTTCCTGTGATTTTGAATTCTGATGTCACTGTAATTATGTACTGAGTATTTTCTTGTTCTTTTATTATTTAAAATATATTTGAACCTTTCATTGTGGCTGATCTGTCTAGAGCTATTTAAGTTCTGAGAGTACTTGCATATTTATTTGGTGACACTGTGTAGGTCACTCCTAATAGCCTTGCACTTGGTCAGACTACCATTTATATTAATAGTAACATTACACTGCAAGACTGGACACACTTTAAGGGTCTTAAAGTAGCTGATAAGGAGTTCTGGTAACAATGATAACTACCTTATAGTCTGGGTAGAAGGGGGCATAGCTAGTAAACCTGTACCAGCCTTTTCCAGGTATGCGTATGTCAAACAAATCTCCAAAAGTGTGTGTTGGCTACTTGGATAGAAACACAAAGCACTGGTTAGACAGAGTGTTGGAGGACTTGGCTTGGAACCCTGGCTAAGGACTCAACTCTATAGCTGTGCCAGTGGGGGGGGGGTCTTATTGGGGATCTGGAGAATGAGGGAAAACCAACCCCAGACTGACTGACTGTTCTCTGTGTGCTCTTAAAGGAAATTGCAGTTGATGCAAAGAGGTGCATCTGGAAATACTGTGCGTGTAACTTGTCATCCTCCCAATGTACATTCCCCACTGCTGCCAGTGGTGAGGGTTGAGGCTCCTTGATTACTGCTGCCAGTGGTGGGGCAACACATATATTGGTGGCAGTGGTGGGATATCAACATATTGGGATTCAGTGGTGTGGGTATTGAATTCCTGTAGCCTGTAAACAGTGGTTACTAAAGAAGTTGTTTGAATGTTCACTGTGTGGCCAATTGAGAGTACAGAGTTTCATATCACAATAGTTTTATTTATTTTTTGTTAGCTTAGTCAGGGAGAGCAGGCAAGGATGTCAGCAGAGGAGTATGGCGAGTTGACAAGGAGCCAGTTGGATCAGATGTGCCAAGCCAAAGGACTAGGGCATGCCATCCTGACTAAAGCAGAAATTATTGCAGCCTTAGCAGCAGCTGTATCAGAGACCAGCAACCAGGAAGACAACCAGACTGGCCTTGGGGATGTACAGTTCTCAGAAAATGGACAGGTTAACATTTCCACAGTGGACTTAAAAATCTGTCTGAAGTTAGAGACTTGAACTGGAGGCCAAACATTTGGAAAGAGAATCAGCAGAGAGAATGTGGCATTTGGAGGCTGAAGAAAAGGAGAGACAGCTGCAGGAGAAACAAATATAATTAGAAGCAGCAGAGAGACTGAGACATCTGGAAGCTGAGGAAAATGAGAGGTAGAGGCAGCACAAAAAGCAGATGCTGACTCCTACACCAGGGTCATGGAGGTAATGGAGAAATGGAATAATGATACCCCAGAAGCAACAAAGGTCAGTAAGTTTCTACCACAGTTTACAGAGGGGGATAATTTTGATAGTTTTATTCATATATTTGAAAGGGTATGTAAACAGTGTAATGTTGACCAAGGGCTCTGGGTACGGTTCCTGACCCCCTTACTCCATAGTAAAGCTGTAACAGTTATTTCTAAATTGTCTGTTACTGATTGCTTAAATTATAACACTGTTTAAAATTGTTGGTTAGAGTGTTTTAAGTTCAGACCTGAAACTTAAAACAAAAGTTTCATGAGCTTAGACACAAGGCAGATGAAAGTGTTTGTGAATATATTGCTGAGTTAAGCACTTGTTTTCATTGATAGGTGAGTGGGTGTCAGGTCACCACTTTTGAAGGGGTGGCAGACCTTTTGGTGAGGGAACAATCCCTTAGCACTTTGCCTGAGGACATGAGAATTTGGTTAGCAGATAATAAATATAATATAGCAAATGAGTTGGGGAAAGAGAGAGAGACATATACCTAGTAAGTAAGGCATCACTGCACAGGCAAGGGATACCCAGTGCTACACATGAAGGGAACCCATGGTGGGCAGCCGAAAATGCCCCAACAGACTCCGCCAGTAGCAGGGGAAGCCACTAATTCAGGTACACGGCCAGGATCTAGGGTTAAATGTTTTAAATGCAGCCATTGGGGCCATGTAGCATATAGCTGTCCATAGAGGCAAGGGGAGGAACAAAAGGTGGGAGAGCCAGTAAGTGGGAATAACAGATTGCCAACAGTAAGTTGTCTGGAGACAGCAAGGGTACCAAACTACCACAAGAGGTTGTATCTTATCTTAGATAGGAAACAGGCCACTCTCTGAGAGAGACACAGCCTCTGACCTAACCGTTGTGATGCCTGCAATGGTTAAAGAGGAGCACTACCTGCTTGGGCAGTCTGCTCCAGTCCTAGCTTTAGGAGGGACCCCATTCCAGATACCTTTGGTTATGGTTCACCTTGACTGGGAGGGTGGAAAAGGAGGCAAGCAAGTAGGTGGTGTAGAACAGTGTGTGTGTATGTACCTTTAAGAAGCTTTTCCAGAAGTAGGCACATGCATATAAATAGTTAGCACATGTTGGCAGCAATGCCATTTTGAGAGAACAGCCAGTGTGTCAACATGTATGGTGTGGTAGTCGGTCTGTTTATAAGTTTAAGTTACAAAGCCTCATTCCTGATGTGTTTGTGTGTAATAAAGCTCCTTGAACTGAACCCACAACCATTCATCTGTTTTATCCTAACCAACCGAGCGACATGGTGTCAGAACCGGGATTGAGAGTGCAACTTCTTCAAGCTATGAAGTCCAGAGTTGAAGGTGAAGGCAGATATTCAGCAGGTTATGTGATACATACCTCAAATGATCAAAAAGGGTCAGAAATGAACTTAAGGTAACCAGAGCTTGCACAAATTATTTTGCAAAGGAAATGAAATGGCGCATTTGTAAGGCACAAAATGCATTATTAATTAAACAAGTAGCACAAAATGTATTAATCAAACAGAAGGCAAAAAACACATTATTAATTAAACTAAATGTTCGAAACCACGGCATTTGATAAAACTAGCAGGGATATTCATATGGGCTCAGAATTACCTCCAGTTTGCATAACGAGCATAAGAAAAGTATAATGAGCATGATGAGGTTAAATGGATGTAACAAGTACAATAAAAAGGCAAAATAAGCTTAAAGAGCAAGGCAACTGTATGCTTTGTAGTAAAAGGTCATGATTGGGCACAAACTAGTAATTTGCATTGGCCGCAGTCATTCAAAGCATAACTGGAGTTGTTTGAAGTATCTCAGAGTGTGCAAAGTGTGTGCTTTATTACAGTACGATTATTTCAGAGTTTGTATGCAAAGTGCAGGTATATTGTAAAGTGCAGTCAAAGTACAGCCATTTTGAAAAGTTTCTTGTGCTGTGTGCATTTACTCGCAAAGTGCTGCCATTTCAAAGTGTTTTACACTGTACAGAATTATTTCGCAAAGCACAGCCATTTTGAAGAGTTTATGTGCTGTGTACAATTTATTTGCAAAGTGCATTCATTTCGAAGTGTTTCTTACTTTGAGCTTTTTCTGCTGTATACAGTTTATTCGCAAAATACAGCCATTTCAAAGTATTTCTTAAACTGATAAGTAGCGGTTTCATAAAGTGGAGTGATTTTAAAGTGTTCTTGTTTGTGCTATGTAGACTTATTTGGCAAAGTGCAGTTATTTCAAAGATTATGTTGCGCTGTTGGGCATAATTGTAAGTTCTGGCATATTTATACTTGTGTATGTTTGTATACAATTCCAAGCACCTTCACTACTGATGGGCTGAGGCATTTCATAGACCCAGTCCACTTGTGTTTGATCATAATATAGCAGAAAATTGGAAGAGTATTTGAGCAGGAATATATTTTCATGCAAGCAGCTCTTTCTTACAAAGATGCACATACAAGGGCATTCATTTTGCTTAACTTTGCTAGGTCAGAAGCCATTGAAAGAGAGCATTCATTTTGTATGCACTAGAAGTATATGCAAGAGATGGGGAAACAGCCATATTGTTGTACTGGCTGAGTCAAGAGAGGACCCCGAGTGCTTAAAACATAAATTTAGAGAAATGTGCAACCCCCAGACAAATGTTAACATTAGAGAGGCACCTATTTTATACAAGAGATCAAAAACCAGGTGAAACTTTCACAGCTTATATCAGTGACTTGAGAAATAAGGCTAAAACATGCAAATTTGGTGATTTGAAAGATGAGTTAATAAAGGATATGCTTGTGTTATGGTAGTGTTAATGCTGCAGTGAGAAAGATTTTGCTTCATGACAGTGATTTAACATTAAGCAAAGTCATAGAGATTTGTCAAATCCATGAGCTCACAGAAAGGCACACAATTATGCTTGTAAGTGAAGAGCATGGTTTCAGCAGCCTCTAGAGCAAGCGTAGACAGCATGTAGCACATGGCTAGCAGAAACAGGCCTAAGCACATGGCAGCTGCAACCCCCGTGGGTCTTCCTGGGAGACCTTGTAACTTTGTAGCAAGTTCCAAGATTAGCTCACTAAAGCAGACATGCTCAGTGCAGTATAAGGATGAGTCAGCAAAACCCAAGTCAAGTCTTATCGTTAACTGTTGTAATTGCAGAGCCGACCATGAGTCTAAAAGAGAGAAGTGCTTAGCATTTGGGCAGCAATGCCACAAGTGTAAAGAATGGAACCATTTTCAAAATTTTTGTAAATTGAGCAAGCCTCATTCAGTTATTAAGAAAGGTCACTCAAAAAAGCAATATGATGTAGAAAGCTGCAACCATACTTACTATGTAGATGGTGTATCAGTGGTCGGTGAAAAGGTTAATGCAATAGATTTGTTGTCAAAGAATGAAGTATTTTGTACTGTCCTGATCAATGGTAAAACCACAGAGCTCAAAGTAGACACTGGTTCAAACTGTAATGTAATGTCAGCAGAAACATTTGCTAGAGTGCGGGCTGGTGAGTAACTTAATTTTGCTAATTGTGCAAAGCATGTTGTTTATGGAGGTGAAGATATTCAAACCAAATGCTTATTAGTGCTTTCATGCAATTTGGCTTGGAACAGTTATAGCTTGCAATTGTATGTAGTCAAAAGACCTATACAGTCATTGGGTCTCAGACAGTTTAAGAATGAAACTGCTTTCTTTTACCAAAGAAGTACATTGTGTAAGCACATGTCCCAGTTACAGATTTACTGATGCTATTTTCTCAGAGTATGCTGATGTTTTTGATGACAAGCTAGGCAACTTGCAGTTGTGTACTCCATGAAAGTAGACCCAGAGTTCAGACCACCAAGGAGAGTTCCAATAGCTATGCAGGGCAAAGTCAAGGTCCAGTTAGACAAAATGGTGCAGCAAGGTGTGATTTTGTCCAGTCGCAGAACCAACTGAGTGGGTATCTTCCATGGTAGTAGCTCATAAGAAAAATTCAGATGAAATCAGACTATGCATTGATCCAAGACACCTGAACAAGGCATTAAAGAGATGTCATCATCCTGTGCATACAGTCAAGAAGATTGCCACCCTCTTGCCAAATGCCACTGTTTTTTCTGTCCTAGATGCAGACAGTTCATTTTGGCAAGTAATGCTTGATCGCAAATCTTCTCTACTGACTACATTCAGTACTCCATTTGGTAGATACAGATTCCTCAGGATGCCTTTTGGCGTAAATTCTGTCAGTGAAGTCTTTCAATGTGCAATGGAGCAAGTTTTTTTTCAGGCTATCCATGTGTAATAATAGTAGATGACTTATTGGTTGGAGGCAGTGGTGAAGCAGAGCATGACAGAAACCTCAGGAAAGTTCTGCACAAGAGCGCATGAAGTGAACTTAAAGCTCAATCATCTGAAGTGTAAATTCAGACTACCAGAAGTTACTTGTGTAGGTCATTTATTTACCAGTATAGGCTCACGACCAGACCCTTCCAAACAAGCAGCCTTTCTTAAGATGCCGGCTCCAGACAATGTCCAATCCTTACAGTGTTTTCTTGGTATGGTTAACTATTTGGGCAAATTCATTCCTGACTTTAGTGAGTTATCAGAGCCTTTGAGAGCTGACATGCAAAAATGTTGCCTGGTCATGGTTAGAACAACACCAGAGAGCATTTGTTAACCTCAAACAGCAAATTGCCAACCCTCCTACATTAAGGTACTATGATGTCCACAAACCACTAGCTCTTTCCTGTGATGCTTCAAAGTTTGCTCTTAGTACAGTTATTCTTTAAGAGGGCAAACCTGTTGCCTGTGCATCTAGAACTCTTACCCAAACTGAGATGCATTATGCTCAAATTGAGAAGGAACTTTTGGCAATTGTGTTCACATGTTCGAAGTTCCGTGATTATATTTATGGTCGAGCTATCCAAATCAAAGCTGATTATCAACCTTTAGTCACCGTTTTAAAGAACCCTACACATTCAGCTCCAGCAAGACTACAAAGAGTGATGGTCAGATTGCAAATGTATAATTTCAAAATGGTCTGTGCAAAAGGTAAACTTTATCACAATTACTTAGTGTTGGTAGACCCTTATTCAAACTGGTTTGAAATAAATTTGCTACCTAACCTAACATCCACTGCCATTATTACTAAGATGAAATGTAATTTCTCAGTCCATAGTAGTCCACACAAAGTTATTTCTGACAATGGTACCCAGTTTACCAGTCAGTTGTTTCAGAGATTTGCAAAAGAGTGGGACTTTATCCATGTTACTAGTAGTCCTGAATACCCACAGTCAAACGACTGTGCTTGAACATGCAGTACAGTGTGCAAAGCAAGTATTAGAGAGGTCAAAGCATGACAAAGCATTTCTGATATCTTTTTGAATCTACTTAAGCTCAGAAATATACCCTGTGGCAACCTACTTGGATCCCCTGCTCAGAGACTTCTATCTAGGCAAACCAGAACAACCTTGCCTATCAGTTCTAGTTTGTTGGTGCCTAATGCTAAAAACAACAGAGCAATCAAAGCCCAACTTTTTAAGAAGTGTTCTTCTCAGAAGTTCAGCTATGATAAAACGAGCAGATTTCTTTGTCCATTAAAAGAAGGAGAGACAATGAGGATGCAAACGGCGAAAGATTTTGATTGAATTGGTCAAGTGAGAGGTATGTGTGCCGAGCCAAGATCCTTCTTAGTGGAATTTGTGGTTATAGAATACAGGAGAGACCATAGGCATCTTTTCCCTGTGTCAGAAACAATATCACAGCATCGTACCTGCGATACAGACTCTAGATCTCAGAGCAACTCTGACAATGTTCATACTGAAGAACTTATACTGGGACATTGAGTTCTGTATAGATTGTAGACCCCCTGAGGGAGGGCTAGTAGGTGACAAAATACAGCAGTTGGTAGTGCCCAGAGCCTACCGTCTGGTACTTCTAGCCATAGCCCATGACATTCCCTTTGCAGGTCATATGGGCATAAATCTACAAAGAGACATATTATGCAGAACTTTTATTGGCCTAGAATTTCTAGATATGTAACAGGATACTGCAGGACCTGTGAGCAGTGCCAAAAGGTAGGCAAGCAGAGGAGATGAGGTGAAAGCTCCTTTGGTTCCTTTGCCTGTGATAGAAGAGCCATTTCAGAGGGTAGCTATGGATATTGTGGGGCCTCTGAGTACCCCAAGTTCCACAGGGAAGAAGTGTATATCCTAGTGGTAGTAGCTTATACTACCAGATACCCTGAGGCGGTGTCTCTGTTCTTTATCAAGGCAGAAAAGGTGGAAAATGCTTTGTTAGAAATTTTCAGCAGGGTAGGTTTCCCAAAAGAAATATTGACTGACAGAGGTGCCAATTTCATGTCAGACCTGCTGGGTTGTCTGTGGCAGCACTGTGGGATAAGGCACCAAAAGACCACCCCCTGTCATCCCCAGACAAATGGTCTGGTGGAGAGGTTAAACTCTACACTAGAGACCATGCTACGGGCATTTGCAGACTAGTTCAAGAGGGAGTGGGACAAATATTTGCCCCATCTGTTTGCTTACAGAGAGTTGCCCCAGGAATCCACAGGTTTTTCATCATTTGAGTTGCTGTATGATTTGTGATGAGTGGGAGTGTGTGTGCGAATCCCACAAGGAGTCTGTTGTGCATATGTCCTAAACTTCAAGACAGTGCTTAGGGAGCTCATGGGCTTGACTGAGGAGAGCCTGGCAGAAGCCCAACAGAAGAAACATGTCTGGTATGACAGGAATGCTCTAGCTAGAGAGTATGCAGTGAGACAGGAAGTTATGGTTCTCTTTCCTGTCAGACACAACAAGATGCAGGCAGCTTTGGGAGGGACCCTTCAAGGTGGTAAGGAAGGTCAGTAATGTTAACTGCATGTCAGCACTGCTAGTCAGGAGGCAGGGGCATAAACTATATCATATTAACATGAGAAAACCTTACCATAATAGGGGAGGCCCTTATGCTAAGTATTTGCAGTAGAAGGTAGGAGAAGTCTGAGGGACATCTATGGCTACAGGGAAGCCAGCCAGCAAAATCCCAAATTACTATGATGGCTTGATTGCAGGCATATGATAAGACAGTGCAGCACTGTACTGTGGTCATCAGTGCCAAAGCAACTAGAATCTCAACACAGGGTATGGGGTAATGTATTGCTAGATAGGTTTATCCCTCTCAAGCAATGTTTCTCAAGGGTCTGTTGAAAAACTAGCTTGAGTCTTTCAGGGGGGAAGAAATGTGACAAAGGAGGTGGTGCCAGCACAGCTAGCTGGAATTCTGTAAATAATTATATGTCGTTTGTGAATATTAACATGATTTATATAGAAGTGTGACAAAGAGAGATATTGCCAACATAGCTGTCTGGAATTTTGTAAATGGTTGTGTGTCATTTGTGAATATCAACATGATTTATATATTACAAATGTATTACAGCTGTATGTCACGTGTATATCAAACTGATGGTACAGAAGTTTGTGTTGAAAAAAGTTTTTGGAAAGTGTTTAAAATGTAACCACAGCATGCCCTACTGGAATAGAACAGAAATGTACATACACTATTGTAACGGGAAACTGGAATACAGAAGGTTAACTTGCTAAACTTCAGAAAAATATCTAAAATTAAATTGCTTTATGGCAGGGCCATAAAAATGTTATCTTTCAGTTTCAGTGCAGCAAACAGACACAATGTCTGTGATGAAAAGTTTTCTGTATTGTCTTGGAAGTGTTTTATTATTTTATGACTTCCATGATCTGCAAAGATCTGAGGAAAAGCCCTTGCATATGTATTTTCACAGGTCGATGCTAAATACTGCTAGCTTTCAGCAGTGGAGGTTTTACCTGGGATAGAGTCAGTTGACAAGAAATGATGTCATTCTGCAAGCTGTCCCAGCAATAATATTTGAGATATTCGTTTGAGATCTCTCTGAGAGAGAGAGAGAGCATTCTGTATTCTGTCTTTGTCCCGAAAAGAACTACTAGACAAGATCCACTCACCACACACTTGCTTTGCTCTGTAAGTAAGCTAACTGGGTTCTAGTAATTCTCTTAGATATAGTCAGGAATTTAGCAAAGCTTATGTTAGATGTTTTTCTTTTTTATTTGAGACTGTCCTGCAATGTTGTTTTAAATATTTCTTGTGATTATGAACTCTGATATCACTGTAAATATGTACCAAGTATTTTATTGTTCTTTTATTATTTATTATTAAATATATTTAAACCTTTCATTGTGGCTGATTGTCTGGCGATATTTAAGTTCTGAGAGTACTTGCATATTTAGTTGGTGACACTGTGTAGGCCACTCCTAATAACCTTTGTTAAGGGCCTTAAAGTAGCTGATAAGGGGTTCTGGTGGCAGTGATAACTACCTTATAGTCTGGGCAGAAGTGGGTATAGTTAGTAAACCTGTGCCAGTCTTTCCCAGGTGTACGTTTGTAAATCTCCAAGTGTGTGTGTGTGTGTGTGTGTGTGTGTGTGTGTGTGTGTGTGTGTGTGTGTGTGTCAGCTACTTGGGCAGGGACAAAAAGCACTGGTTGGACAGAGTGAGTGTTGGAGGACTTGGCTTGGAATGCTGGCTAAGGACTCAACTCTATAGCTGTGCCAGTGGGGAGTCTTCTTGGGGATATGGCGAAAGAGGGAGAAACCAGCCTCTGACTGAATGTGTGGTCTCTGTGTGCTCTTAAGGGAAATTGCACTTGATGCAAAGAGCCACATCTGGAAATACTGTGTGTGTAACTTTGTCAACCTGCAAACCAAAAATGAGCCAGCACATATACAGTAAATCACAATCTTGTTTAATGTAAAAAATAAAACATCAATTCACATGAATCAAACCGGTTTCGGCTAACACCTTCTTCAGTGATAAAGACAAAAATATAGAATTGCTAACAAACCTGTGGTTTAAATACAGCGCCATCTTGTGTGTAACCATATGACTGGATAAGGATGAATTCAAAACTGCTCATTTAGTCCTGGTGGGAACAACCCACCCAACTTGACTATCCACTTTTTTTTCTTTATTATTAAGCATTTCATGTAAAGTGGCTTTATCATTACTTCTATACCTAATACAGTCAGTGACAGTAAATGTAAAGATCCCAGTGGCATGTTTCAAAATGTGTTTGTATAAGGCACTAGATTGCTTTTTATTTGGAATGTCACTAAGATGTTCCCCTGTTCTAAGCTTTAGAGGCCGTGAGGTCTGACCCACGTAAAATGCCATGAATGTGCATTTGGCTAGATAGATGACCAAACTAGTATTACAGTTAGCAAAAAATGAGATGTCGTAAACAATGAGTGAGTTATGGCTACTGAAACTGTCTGTCTTAAATACTGTAGGACAATATGTGCAATGTCCACATGGGTTACATCCCACCAATTTATGACCAGTGATTGTTGTTTGAGTTAAAGAATGGTCAACCTCATTCCATTTTTTATAATGACTAAATAATGAGCCCAAAGAACGGCCCTTGCGGAAAGAGAGAGAGCAGTTGTCATTCAGATGTTCCCTAAGTGTACTGTCTGACTGTAGAACATTCCAGTGTTTAGCAATAATATCCATAAAGATCTGAGTGTTTAGTCATATGTTGTCACAAGCCTCAATTCCTGCCTATTTTTAATTGACCTTTGCTGATATGAGAGCAATTGATCCCTATCCTGTTGGTTGGCAAATCAGCTGGCCCTGCAAATGTCACCTGCTCTATATCCCGTTTTTAAGTCTGGTCACCAGGTCCTGTCTATACTGGCTATACGTGGAGAGACTTGAGCAAATTCTTTTAATCCTAAGAAATTGTGACTTCGGAATGTTCCTGATGACATGTTGTGGGTGGAAGCTGGTGGCATGTAAAAGTGTATTGAATTGTGGCAATTTTCTAAAAACCTCTCTTTCCAATGTGTGCAGGGGCTCATTAACAGAGCCGCTTTCGGAATGTCTTACAATACATCTTAAACCTCTGCTTGGATTGGTCCGTGCCAGGATTCAGGATACCACTCGGTTTCTAGCCATTATTTCTGAGATGCAATTGGAACCTGACTGGCTTCTCTGTACTTTGGATGTCACTTCTCTATATACCAATATTCCCCATTGGGCTGGTCTAGCTGCCCTACAATATTGGTTAGCTAGAGCCAATCTTTATAAACCAGGTTTTAATACCCTTCTTGTTTTTATGGCAGAAATGGTACTCAAACATAATGTTTTTTATTATGAACAACAATGTATCTGGCAGGTTCAAGGCACTGCAATGGGGGCATCATTTGCCCCCAATTATGCGGCTCTATTCATGGCTTACGTGGAGGAGCATTTAATTTATGACAACAGTCATAATATCTTTTTGAATGAAATTGACATCTGACGTAGGTATCTTGATGACTGTTGGTTGGTGTGGAAGGCTGACATGGCATTTTTATTAAAATTTGTGGAATACCTCAATCAAAACAAGTGGGGTATTGAGTTCAAGATAACTTTTGACAAACAAGAAATTACCTTCCTGGATGTATTAATTAGACGAACCAGTACAGACACATTGGAAAGTGATGTTTTTAGAAAATTTCCACAATTCAATACACTTTTACATGACACCAACTTCCACCCACAACATGTCATCAGGAATATTCCGAGGTCACAATTTCTTAGGATTAAAAGAATTTGCTCAAATCCCTCCACATATAGCCAGTATAAACAGGACTTGGTTACCAGATTTAAAAACGGGATATAGAGCATTTGACATTTGCAGGGCCAGCCGATTTGCCAACCAACAGGATAGGGACCAATTGCTCTCATATCAGCAACGGTCAATTAAAAATAGACAGGGATTGAGGCTTGTGACAACATATGGCAGAAACACTAAGATCTTTATGGATATTATTGCTAAACACTGGAATGTTCTACAGTCAGACAGCAAACTTAGGGAACATCTGAATGGCAACTGCTCTTTCTCTTTACGCAAGGGCCATTCTTTGGGCTCATTGTTTAGTCATTATAAAAAATGGAATGAGGTTGACCATTCTTTAACTCAAACAACAATCACTGGTCATAAATTGGTGGGATGTAACCCATGTGGACATTGCACATATTGCCCTAGAGTATTTAAGACTGACAGTTTCAGTAGCCATAACTCACCCATTGTTTACGACATCTCATTTTTTTGCTAACTGTAATACTAGCTGGGTCATCTATCTAGCCAAATGCACATGCATGGCATTTTACGTGGGTCAGACCTCACGGCCTCTAAAGCTTAGAATAGGGGAACATCTTAGTGACATTTGAAATAAAAATCAATCTAGTGCCTTATACAAACACTTTTTGAAACATGGCACTGGGATCTTTAGATTTACTGTCATTGACTGTATTAGCTATAGAAGTAATGATAAAGCCACTTTACATGAAATGCTTAATAATAAAGGAAAAAGTGGATAGTCAAGTTGGGTGGGTTGTTCCCACCAGGACTAAATGAGCATTTTTGAATTCATCTTTATCCAATCATATGGTTACACACAAGATGGCGCTGTATTTAAACCACAGGTTTGTTAGCAATTCTATATTTTTGTCTTTATCACTGAAGAAGGCATCAGCCAAAACCGGTTTGCTTCATGTGAATTGATCTTTTATTTTTTACATTAAACAAGATTGTGATTTACTGTATATGTGCTGGCTCATTTTTGGTTTGCATTTTGCCTTTTGGTTTGGAGCCTTGCACTTGCCATCCATGCAGGTCTTGTGGTGGTTTAACTTGTCATCCTCCCAATGTACGTCCCTCACTGGTGCCAGTGGTGAGGATTAAGGCTCCTTGATTATTGTTGCTAGTGGTGGGGCGTCACATTTTTTGGTAGCATTGGTGCTTTGTCACAGCTTGTGCAACTTTAGGGTTTACTGGTTGAGATTCAGCCCTGCAAAGGATCTCTCTGGGTAAGTCCTTCATATTCAGTGTAACATTTACATGCTTGCCATACCAGTTGATCTGCAAAAGGATCCTGCTTGGTGAGTCAGTAATAATTTCCTTCCATACCCATGTTACTACATCTTCACCAACAGCCTTCGCTTTTGGAGCATCTTTTAAGTTGGAAAAGTAAATATAGGAATGTGACTGATGCCAAGGAAGTCACCTTGGGAACAAAGTTCAAGAGTTGAATGTTTGCATCCATATTGAGAACACATAATAAGTTGGTCATGATCAGCGAGACCCAGTCATAATTCTTTGTAATCCATGGAGCTTTATCTGCTCGTTGTACTACCAGTTACAGAAAAATGTGTAGGAATGCAAATTGTTTACTATTTCATATACTTTGAAGAATGCTAAAACAGTTAGTGCTGACAGTAGACAGAAATAGTGTCCCTCTAAAGAATGAATTGCTTTAAAAGCTGTTAGACCCTTTGTTCTGCTACAGATTTTCTTTGTGTGGCAAAATGAGTATCTAACAGCTTTTAAAACTCTTCTACTTTTTGTCACTGTGGCTTGCAGTATCTGCTGTTAATCCTTAGTGTGAGACCCAATCTTAAGACTGCCTAACACTCTTAAAACTTGTTTAGTCAGAAAGGTACTTAATCTTGTCTTGTATTCATAGGTAAGTACCAGGCTTGCTACCCTTGTGAACCATTTTTAACCTAGCCAATTTCCGTTTTCGAATTAACCTGTCCTGTTTGATGTTTAGATTGGCCTTACCCATCCCATGGGCTATATTACCCTAGTGTGAATAACTGGGATCATACCATAGATAATTTGAGGGGACACATGCATGAGATAAAGCATTTAGGAATTTCCTATTCCCGTTAGTAGTATGCAGGGACAGTCCTGGGGTAAGTTGTATATTACCCATCCATAGATTCAAGTTGTGCTTGAATATGGACAGGGATGAGCTTTGTTTTATGCAGATGGGGAGTCTGTTTCAGAGCAGTGGTATTATCTGTGTGATATACCTGTCCCTGCAAACCATTCTGTTGTTGCTTAAGAGGTTTAGATCCATAGACTGAGTATTTCTGATGGCATTTGACTTGCTCATGTGCCATAGGTCCATCAGTATTGCATTGTAGGGATTCCTTATATGCCAAACAAAGATCACATTTTAGCAGTCTGAATGATACTGAGTATAATGATAGGGCTTTGAGTAGGTCCACACATATGACATATTGTTTAGGCCATGTTTCCTTTTAGTAAGGTATCTCTGTGGCCATTTCAGTTGTTGCATCTGTCTGCTGGACAGATGCATGCTGAAGGAGGCATTATACTTAATGAGTATCCTATTGAGGGGTGAGTAAAAGGGGACAATGACATTTTTAGATCTAAACAGGATCACTTTGTTTATAAGCTGCGCAGTATAGAACAGTGATGGTGAACCTTTTGGGCTCGGCATGTCAAAAAGTCAGAAAATGCCCTAACTTGACGCTGCTTGTGTCCCCCCCCCTCCCAAAACGTAAACAGAATAAAATTAAAGTGAATTAATAAACATTTTTGAAGTAAAATAAGTCTAGTTATTGTCATTATTAAGTGTAAAAAGTCACCAGTTTTAGGAGGAATTAAGCAGGACAGTTGAGAGGAATGTAAAACACATGCTTAGAAATGCAGACCACTTGCCCTTTGCAGAAGTTTAACCATGAAGAGAAAACAGTGTCAGCACTGTCCTCTGCAGAAACTAGAGACAGTGTACCAAAATAGTCTTTGAGGTTAATAACTTCCTTACCTCTGCAGCAGTGTTAATGATTTTGCTCCTGGCACAAAATAAGTAAATGCACTTTACACGAGCAACGAATGCAACAGCTGATTTCAAACAAACATGCTTATTTGGAGACTGCAGTTACATATATCACACTTGTGCCTTGAAAATTAGCTTCCTGTGGAACAGTTAAAAGTCATCTGAACTGTGCGGCTGCTGTGATGACAGATAAGATGCTTATATGGATGGTAAGAATCCATTTTAAGCTCTGGGTGGTGCAGGGTTGCATATTTCTTATATTTTTGTTCATTAAGTTTCTTTGGTCACTTGGGTGCTGGTGAACGCTGGCGTGTCACCCAAACATTGTGATGTGTCACCTTTGACACACGTGCCATAAAGGACTTTCTTACAACAGTGAGCACATGTTGGCTGAAAGTTAGGTCACTAAACACAAGTGCCCAAATCCCAAACAGTTGGGACTGGAGCATGATGGTGGTATTCCATGCATTACATAGTTTGGAATATGTGTTGAATAATGTGTAAAACCTTCATTGGTGTTTCTTGATTTGCAGGAAGATGCTCATTAGTAGCATGGTGAGAGAGAGATGGTAATCACATGGAACACTTGTACATATGTATCCATCATTTTACATCATCTGTTACATTGGTATGATTATATAAATGCCCACAAATATGGGATTTTACAGAAAGAATGCTAAAGTGTGATTATTGGTTCATAGCTTTACATTAAGCTAAGCCATCTTTATTTCAGCCATTGTGTGCTTGGCTAGCAATGCTGTAGAAGAAGAAGCAACCATTGGAAGTGAGCTAATAATTCAGAAAATGGTGGCAGGAGGTAGGGTTAATTTGGGAGATCTAGATAGAATATTTTTATCTTCAATTATGCTAGAGGGAAAAGCAATAGAGAGAAGTCTGAGAAAAGTTATGACATAGTAACAGTGAAGGAATAGGAAGGGTTGAGATGTGTATCATAATGTTTGAATCAAAGAGAATCTTAAGGCACAGTACAATTTCCAGTATACATTTTCGGGTCCACTGCATAGCGTTTGACCCTAATTTGGGCTTTGTATTTGTCATCATTTGTATGTATAATTTGAGGGACTGGAGCTCATGCTGGACCAAAGGCTAATAATGAAAAAACGCTTAAGTGAAAGTTGTAGAACTATGGCAGCAAGACTGAAAAGAGTAATAGTCTTCAGAACACAGACATTTGTAGCTAGGAACTCCTGGGGAGAATTTGCAGGATTCTAAGCATTTAGGTAACTGAAGTTTGAATGTTGGTAGGTATTGGTAGAGGAGGTTTACTCAACAAAGGACCTTCAAGGAGCGTTGTCTCGCAGATCAGCTCATATGGTAAGAACATATTTGTTATCTGTGTAATTGTTCAAATTGTGTGTGTGTGTTTTGTAAATGGAATGACTAAATACTCTGTAAAGAATAATTTTAACATTTTTTTTGTTGCATCTTTGTAATTAGATTGCCTTAGGGCAAAATAGTTGTTGAATATGCTTTTTCTTAGTGTTTTTTTGGCAACTTTTATAATTAAGAAAAAATTATTCAAAGGAATTTGCTTTAAGCTTTTCTGACATCATTGTGGAATTAGATTGACTGTGGGGCTGTTTTAAAATTGTGACTGTGCACTGATGTTGAATGAAGTGCATATTTCAACACTTTAAATAATTAGATGAGCTTAGACCATTTCCTTTGTGTTTCATCTTGGTATGACTTGCAGCAGACAGCTCAGTGCTTTCAGAACTGATTAAACTAGTTTCTGCACATTTTTGATTGTTGAGTAGTAAAATGTGTCAAAGTCTATTAAAAGAGGTATTAAGGCACAAGCTATACTTCAACAGAAACTGTATCTTTAGTGGTTTTGTTTCTGTTTGGTACTGTAGATGTGTATAAAAATGTTTGAATCAAAGAGAATCTTAGGCACAATACAATTTCCCTTAATTTCCAGTATACATTTTAGGGTGTACTGCATAGCTTTTGACCCTTATTTGGGCTTTGTATTTGCCATCATTTGTAAGTATAACTTGAGGCAGGACATCCTCCTTACCAGCTGATAGAAGCTTAGCTCTGCATAGTCTGCAGCCACAAGTTGTTTTCTGTAGAGTCATGTAATTTTGAACTGTTAACGGTCATATTGTCATGTCTGCTCTCACTTTGTCACTTATCTGAGCAGTATACACAAGGGTGCATAGCCAAAGCGAATGACCATTCCTGTTAACTTTGGACGAACTGTATAACAGGCATATGTAAACTGAGTTTTGCCTTTTCTGCATAGAGTTATAAGAATTCAATAATGTTTGTATATTGAGCTAGAGAAATGCACATTTAGATCAAATAAACTTCAACAGTAGATAATTTTTGATTTGCTGGTGAACCAGCCTATTACCTTATATGCTAGGTAAACTGTCCCTTCAGTTTTTCAAGAGTAAACACTTTTCTTTGAAATGCACAGCAGTGTTAGCTTGAGAATGTAGCTGCACATATTCAAGATGAGCAAAATGTAATCTACCAAAAACATGCAGAAGTAGCAGCTGTGGTATGTTGAGGGGGACAAACCTGTCTTCCACCTTCATAACATAATACATCCTTGATATTTATTTTTAACTCTTAAAACATATTGACTTAGTAAAGCAGCAAAATACACTTGAAAATGTGTTTTTCATATTGCTAATTCTTCTTCTTATTGTGATTTCAACTCCCCAGACAAACACTGTTTATTCATTTACATGGTTATGTCTTAAGCACCTTTTACAAAGTCAAAGCAAATTGTGTAAATATGTTTTACTATGTTTAAAAATCTAAATATCTGACGTAACTGAACTCCCATTGGGGAAAAAGGGAAAAACATGCATACATTAGAAAAATAAAATAATAAATATGAAAGATTTAAATAAATTATGCTAATCAGTAAAGTAACAGATCTGTAAAAGACGCGTTAAAAATACTTTGGGGAAAAAGAACAGAAGTGTCCCGTAACATGCTAGGCAGAAACACTAAACAAAGCTGCAAAGGTGTGAAAAAGCAGCTAAATTTCTCAAATCTACTGACTTGCAAATTGGCCAGATACAAGCCAATATACAGGGAAGAAACAATGAGCAATTACTTAAAACATTCCTTTCATTCAGACATATTCTGAATAAAAGGAAAGTTTTAAGGGCTTATTCATTGTTTCTTCCTTGTTCAGGCCAGAATAAGCTCAAACCAAGTTGCTAAGGATCCCACCACAACAAAATAGTGAGGCCATCCCTGAAGTTCAGCATATTTCACCAAACTGCAAGACTACCCAGTAACAGAACTATAGTAGAATCTAAGCAGTAACATTCAGTATCTTCAAGTAAGGATGCAAAGCTGTTTGCAAGCTAAGAAATAAGTTATAAAAACAGTGCCATCTTAAGCAGAGTTAGTCTCATCAGCAGCAAATGATAAACTCCATATCTCCAAAACCCAAAATGTCAGGGTTACCCAGAAGCTTCCCTGGAGTGAGTGCCATCAACAGACTGGGACTGGAGCTCATGCTGGACCAAAGACTAATGAAAAACAGCTTAAGTGAAAGTTGTAGAACCATGGCAGCAAGACTGAAAAGAGTAGTAGTCTTCAGAAAGCTGAACTACTTGTGCAACAGCATGTGATGTCCCCACTCTAGGACAGTAATCAAGGAACCTGAATCCTCACCACTGACACTGGAGAGGGACGTTCACTTGGAATACAGATGGGATACAGTCAGTATTTCCAGATGCAGACCTCTCTGCATCAAGCACAATTCCCTTAAGAGCGCACAGGGCACACACTCAGCCCAGGGTCTGGGTGTCTCTGTTTCCCTCTAGATCCCCAGTAAGACTTCCCAGTGGCCCAGCTGTAGGGTTATGTCCTCAGCCAAGTGTCCAAGACAAGTCCTCCAGCATACTCTTTGTGAAACCAGTGCTTCGTGTCCCTGCTCCCAAGTACCTGACACATGTACTCTGAGATTTCATTTTCACACACATGGGGGAAAGGCTGACAAAGATTACCTGTTCTACCAACTTTGCTCAGACTATAAGGTAGATTCACTGCCACCAGTCAGTTACTACAAGGCTCTTAAAAGGTTATCCAATTATTATAATTAATATTAAGACAAATGGTAATATTGACCAAACAGCAAGGCTTTCAGGAGTGGTCAGAGTTATCACCAAATAAATATATGCAAATACTCTCAAAACTTAAATATTTTTCCAGAAGGACCAGCCACAATGAAAAGTTTAAATATATTTAATAAATAATAGAAGAACATGAAAATACGAATCATCTGATTATAGTAAACACCAGAGTTTCAGTAACAGGCAATATTAAAAATAACACAGATGGAAAGTTTCACACAGTTATAGAAAACCAGTATTTAGCTAGTCTCACTATCTATTCCTGATTGACTAAAAGAATTACTGTTCCTACTTACTGAATAGAGCAAGGCAGGATAATGTGGGTGAGTGGCCCTTGTCAGATCCAGGACAGAATACAGAATGCTCCTGAGACTTCAGTCTCCTCTAATATTAAAACATTTCTGTATAGAATGACATCATATACATCTGGTCATCTGACTCTGTTTCCCGCACTATCCCCCATCACTAAAATATACTAGGGATTAGCACCTATGTGCTACAATACACACAGATAGAGCTTTGCTCAGATGCGGTGCAGCTTCTAGAAGTCATAAAACCATGCCCCTCTTCCTGCAGGAGCTACAACCTTTTCTGTAGCACAGACATTGTGTCTTTGGCTCCATTCAAAACTGTGGGATAACATCTTTGTGGCTTAACCCATAAAGTAATTTAAGTTCAAGAATATTTTTCAAAGTCAGGAGGATTAAGATTAACCTGTTCACTTCCAGTATATGCTGTTACAATGTATACATTTAAACAGTTACAGTAATGCATGTACATCTTTTTTCCTTCCAGCAGGGCACAATGTTGATACATTTTAACACAAGGAAACCTCACAAATACATTTTCAGCACAAGCATCTATACAAATCAGTTTGATATACAAATGACGTATAATTATTTACAAAATTCCAGCTAGCTGTACTGGCATATATTACAAATCCACTGCCTTATTTCTCATGGCATGGCTAGGAGTACCTCCTATTGTCACACAAGCTGAAACTCATGAAGCGCCACCCATGTAACAGAGGTAACAGTGGAAAAAAAATAAAAGACACTTTAGAATGCCACTGCTTTTTAGTAGTTTGATGAAACACGATTATGATGCAAAACATTGCTGACTATACTGTAAATTGTTTAAAATCAACTAAGTAAAATGTAACATACTCATAATGCAAATTATTTAAATAAATGTTGCCTGTGACACTCATCTTTCATCTGTTTTAGGAAACTGGCACTGGTGTGCATGTTTCTGCTGCTTTATGTGTGTGTGTCCTGATCTGCCATAGAAGAATTTAGTCTTCATTCCCTTTGGGAAGTTGGTGTACAACATATATTTAGCTCAGTGGATGTAACTTTCCCAGGCTTCATTTGCTTCTCCTTTCATTTGCTTCTCCCCCTTACCATAATGCCCAGTGACTGTCTACTTCATTTTCTTCCCACTCCTGAATGCATTAATTTGGATTCTAATGGCCTTTTGAATTAAGTTTGTTCCTTTTTGCTCTTTTCCTTTTCCGGTGCTGTTCTTTACATAGATCACCTTTGCAGTAGTCCTTACTACTGGGGCTTCAGTCTCATGAAGGCCTGACAACTCTGCCCACTTCCAGTACTTAGCAGCCGTCTCCCTGAGAGTCAAGCGGACACCCTGCTGGGAACATTAGGATGCTTATTGTATAAAGTTGATATCAGTCTGTACTACTTTAGATCACTCTTGCCACAGTTCACGGCATACATATCTTGTTTTTGTGTCTGTAGACTGTTGTGGTTCAGCCTTCTCCAGATTTCTGTCAGATGGGTACATTATTGGGGAGAATTTCTTGTTATTAGTGATGCATTGCTTATTTAATGGTTGTTAGAATTGGTATGTTTAGGGCTGGACTTGTATTTTTAGTCAAGACATGTCTGCAGAAAGAAGGCAATCAATTTTGTACTAGACAAATCCTGCATGAAGACTTCTATAACCTTTGCATTTTATGTTTGGATTCTCAGGATGATATTGAGAGCTGTAGGATTTGCCATGGATTTACTGTTAGGAGAGGTGTGCATCCGTCTAAAACTGCTTGGATTGGAAGGGACTTGATTCATAGGTTCGTAGGTATATATTAAGCTAATGATCACTTGGATCCCTTGTAAGCCTAGCTGTGCAATCCAGATGTGACCCACAAATTTGATTTGTATAGGGGCGATTTACTGACTGTCTCTGCCTTTCAGAGACATAGATGCCAGTACAGGGGAAAATTTCCATTTACCCATCCATTGATCTAAGTTGCACTTAAATAGGGAAGAACTGTGCTTCACATGGATGGGGTGTCTGTTCCAGAGAATGGGAAATTTCTGAAAATGAGATCTTAACTTGCATTCTTCCCTGACTTGGGATATACCCCCCAAGAAACAGTTTGATAAGAAAACTAAAGAGAAGGTGTTCGACAACCTAAGATGATGCAACAACAGCATCTATTGTCTTTGTGTAGTGCAAGGACTTTAGTCCAGTTGAATCATGTTGTGGTTCCCTGTCTTACAAATCTCAAGTGTCCAGGGACTCTGGCAAAATCCTTTTGGAGACCGTCATGCCTGTGGATCCGGGCATCCCCGTCAACCAGAAGATCTTTGTGTGGAGTTCAGGTTCTTCCACACCACACACTCACATGCAAACTTACACCTATGGCCAATTTAGAGTATCCAGTCCATCTACTGCATGTCTTAGGAACATGGAAGGAAACCAGAGCACCAGGAAGAAACCCCCATGAACATGGGTAGGACATACAGACTCCACACCGAAGGCACCCCATCCAAGAATTGAACTGGAGACACTTTTGCTGGTAAGCAACACCTGTGCCAATATGCTTCCCTAACTACATCTTTATTTAACAGCAAACCTTTACTATTTACTATCTACCTAACAAAAAACTCCATGAAGTCTTCTTGGGGTATAAAAGTACTTGTTTAAGACACTTTCAGAAAAAAAATCCTAAACCTTCTGGACTTCGATGCATACATTGGAGCAATACAGCCATCCTCCTATTATTCCTTTGTAAATTGACTTTCCAGTCTCCCTACCCAATCTTTTAGACTTCTCTGATTCTTTTAGTTATAAGGCAGTATTTTATATTCCATACTAATTATTTCTTTTTTTTTTTTTTTAACAGCAGCTTGTGCTCTAGACTGATGTCTGCCAGAGCTGGTCTTTCAGTACTCCCCTTTCCCTTTGTTTATACTCCATTATCAATCCCATGTAGGGAATACAGTCTCTAACCTGCGGTCCAAACTTCTGTTTAGCATCAACCCCCACCCTATTAGCTCTCCCTGTCTAGGTACTTGCTCCCAGTACCTTATTTCTTTGTTTATTTTCTCCAGTAAATTCCAGCCTCCCCACCCCCCATTGGAGATTTTTATTTTTTTACCCCAACTTGCATCATACCTATTGGTAAAATTTCTTTTCTTTATTCCTGTCTTGGTTTAGTTCTTAGAATTATTTTTACTGCCTTATTAATGTTGACAGTAGATGACACCATGTATAAGTATAGTTCATAACCTTCCTTGAGTAACTCTTGCAGTATGCTGTCAGTATGGAACTGTTAAACTAAGGAAAAACAACCCCGTTTAAAACATATTTGCAAAGGCAGTACTTAACAGTCATCATCCTGCTTAAATTATGTTTAGAGATGGGACAATCAGTGGTGCAGCAGTTAGCGTTGGCACCTCACAGCAAGAAGTTTTCCGGTTTGATTCTCGGCTGGGGTGCCTTCTGTCCAGAGTTTGCATGTCCTCCCTGCGGTTGCATGGGTTTCCTCCCACATTCCAAAGACATGCAGTAGGTGGATTGGACATTCTAAGTTGGCCGTAGGTGCAAGAGTGTGTGTGATTGAGTAGTACGGATGAACTACTGTGGCAGGGCTAGCCACCTGATGGTGTAAACCTTGGCTCAAGATGATTGTCACTGCTGAAGTGACACCCCCGACCCCATGTGCAAAATGAGAAAAAGGGGTTGTGGATGGATGGATGGGACAATCACAATGACCCTTCCCCATTTCCCTCTACCCTTTAAAAAGGAGACTCCTTTTGCAAGTAACAAATATCACAGAAGGAACATAATCAACTAATTAAAATAAACCTTCACAACAATTGAATGTCGCTGTCCAGTCCTACAAAATATAAACCCAAGTGATATCATGTCTGCTGCCACTGTCACTATTTGATTGAGCTTTTTTCTCTTTGTAATGTCTCATTTCAAAAGTTTAATTTGTACCAGGTAACAGATTTAAATTCATCAAAGTAACTCCTACAATAGTGAGAATGAGTGTGTGAAAATGGAGACTTAGATTCGAAGTCTGAGATCACTGTGTCTGTGTATTCCCAATTTTAATGTATAGCCATCTCTGAGTTAGTGTATATAAGTAGTGGGCTGTGGAAAATAACTTTAAATGAGAACAGCTGTTGTTGACATTAGCTGTTTTTAGTTTTGCTGCCTTTGTAATTTTCACATCTCAGAATTACAGCAAGAATCCCCTGTACCATGAAGGATCAGTACCTGTTCTTTTAGCGATGCAGTCTTGATTAGAACATAGTACATGTTTGAGAAGATCATAAATGTAGATGTTTCCCTCCTTCCCCTCTGCAGTTACCCTCCTGTGTGGGTTGTGGGGTTGTACATATTGGGTTATATTGTATATATTGTACATATAGTTTAAATCTGAGGTGGTGGTTGGTTGTTTTTTGTTATTTGGTTTTTTTTTGTCTTTTTTTTTTGACTTCTGATCTAGGGGGCAAGAAAGCTGGGGAGGGATATGGCGTCGCGTGGCGCATTTTGTACCCTGGCGTCCTGGTGTCAGATCAATGCTTGTGACCGGCGATCGTCTATACTTTTGATATGATATTCTTGACGACCGGACAATGACCCACAAAAGTGTAAGGACTGCGGCAATGGATCGAACATCTATCTACATTTATGGTAGGTACAAAACTATACTTTTCAGCAAATGTGTCCTATAGAAAAAAAGTGGAAAATATCAAATGCCCTGATACTTTAGAATACTGTTGAAAACTGGTACTATTTTTTATGATACAAAAACAAATAAAATTCTGGAAGAAAAAATTAATTTAGCTAATAGAGTTAAGTATGTTTTTTGCATTCATTTAGGTATGAAAATTGTTCTGCAGAATCTCATTCAGAGTCTGTGAAAAGGTGGCTGGTAACCCTGACACATTGGGTTTGAGTCTATAGGCAATGCATAACAAAGTTAAAAAAAATTAGAATCCTCTACAGTCAGCATCAGAGATGCACCTCAGCTTTTTTAAAAATTAAATATCAGTAAGTGAAGTGTTAAACTTACTATCATTTAAAGAGAGATTGTTTGAATTCTGACCACAAATTGGTTTTGGGGGGGTATTCTGCACTTGTTCAAGTATTTGGCTATAAAGGGTTTGGTGACCAGCTCACCTCCCCATTATAAAATGCCAACAGGTATATGATAATTAAATTGATGACATTGCTGCTGAACGTTAAAAATTGTTAGAACATGTACAAAAACAACAAAGGGCAACTTAACAAAACTTAACCTAAACAGTTTGGGTTAACCGAAGTTAAGAAAGAGAGTAATTTTTAAATGTTGTCAAACAGTTAACTTTGTAGGGTCTGCTGTACTTCCCATTTTAGAAATATTGTCAAAACAGTATATGCATGGTAATAGTAACTGGTCAAGTTGAAGGTTAGATGAATTTATTAGGTGTCCTTCACTGTTATAACAACTAGTTCAGACCTTTTCCTTTTCTTTATTAGCCTGTCATAATATGTAACTGTTTAATGAGAATTTAATTAGAATCAGAGAATTGGTGTGAACATATATGAAAATGGAAAATGAAAGACCACAGGCCTGTTAATTTTAGATATCCAGACTAGAAAGTACTTGTGTTCATGCTTGTGTTATTACTTTCACAGTATTCTTTCATTTGTCTTTTGGCACTGCAGAAAATGCTCTTTCATTATTTTGTGAGTGGATAAAGGGTCTAGTGATATTAAATTAGGGGGCTAAATGTCGTTGCAGTGGCACATTCTCAAACACAACATACACCTTCTAGTTATGTGCACTAGATGCACATCAGTATTGCCCCTCCCCTTTATCATGAATTTGAAGAGCGAGAGAGAGTGAAGGCGAGAGCAGGTTATGCATATGCTGTTGTGGAGACTTTCTTCATGCAGTTGTACTTTCTCCCCATGACCACTTGGGTTTTTTCATGGTATTCTTGACTCTTAGGTTCATAGGTTCATAGATTAGTACTAGGCTAACAGCCCTTCTGGGCCATTTTAAGCCTAGCCAATTACCCCATGTGAGAATCAAACCCTGTACCTTGTAAATTAAAGGTAAACACCTTAACCATTATGCCAACCTCCCACCCTCTCTCCTAAAATCATGCAGATTGGCTATACTAAGCTGTCCATGTATATTGTATATGTCCCTTGTTATTTGTAGAGTGGATCTTAACTCATAAATATTCGCAAGGATCAGTTAAATTACAAAGTTAATATACAAATAAATAATTCTCCCTCTCACAACCCTTGCATGTTATGCTCATTATTTAGTTGATCCTTAATTCTTACAATATAGGTGAATTGTCACAGAAGTCAGAAGATTTAGAAAACCTTTTAACATGCATGTCTAAAACTATGAAATACTGCAGTAGTCAAATTACTTTTGTAGACTGTGTACTGTAGGTGTGCACTGAACTGTGTTGCAAGCATTAAGATGTGATGGAACAATTAAAAGTGTTTTTCTACTTGAGTGTCAGCACCCCCCCCCCACACACACACACACACACATGATGTGATCAGCATTTAGGACACTTAAGGGGTCAAACAAGGGTGTTGATGGTCACTAAGCTGTAGGGTGGAGGCCTGCTGAAATCTGATAGTAAGAGCTGTTTTTCTTGCATTCTTGTTGTATTGTGTTATGTTCAGACTGGAAGTTGTCTAAAAAAATAGATTCCACAATAGAGGTCACAACCCTTTGTTTATAAAACATAAACCATTAATGTCAAAGTTTCCTGTTCAAAGTGGTGTTTCTTTTAACATTTCCTGGTGACATTTTGTACATTTCTTTAGTGTTGTTGTAAAGGAAATGCAGTCAAGAGAAAACTAAAACATTTACCTATTGGGGAAAAAGCTTTCTTAAAATACACACTCAGTTCAGGGTCTAGGCTTTGACAGCAAGCTACATTGCTGAAATTGTGTGCTTTGTGAGTGGTTTAGAATACAAGAAATATTTTTAAGCAAAAATGGATATGAAGTAGAACTTCAGTAGGGGGTGTGAGCCTGAGTTAACATTTGTTAATGTGTAGCAGCAAAGTCTCCCATTAACATTACCATGATTGTCTTCCCTGCAGGAATGTGTTTTTGTTGGAAGTTGTAATGCTTACTGATAAACATTAGCAGATAACTGTCTCGTCTTTTAAGTTACCTACATTCTTAAAAGATTAGGTGTAAGAAACATTTGGAATAATTATATGATGTTCTAGTACAGTAAATAATACAGTGTATAATTTCTGTTATTGTATCTGTGTGGGGTACTAATGCAGGTTTGTGGCAAAACTTTATAACCCATGACTTTCTTGAATCTTGAAGTTGCCCACAATTGGTTTAAAAATGTTTTGTTTAACCTGTTTCTAGAGTTATTTAGTTGATTGATTGACCTCAGGTGTGATGTACGTTTGGTTAGTCAGACGGCGCTCTTCAATTGTAGAATATAAGCTCACTCTGATGACTTGACAATAGGTTGATACAGCGTTGCTCTGGTTTAGAGCTACTGTTTCAGTGTTTGGTTCCCAATTGGAGTGCCTTCTGTGCAGAGTCTGCATGTCCTCCTTGTGCGAGTATGAATTTTCCAAGGGGGTTAAGTTTCCTTCCATATTTCAGTGACATGCAATTGCAGTCCTCCATCTTACCTGTAGAGATATTTCTCAAGTGAGAGAGAGAGCATGCATGCATGCATGTGTTCTGCAATAGATTGGCTTCCTGTCCAAGATTAATTTCTCTGTCTTGTACCTGTCGAGCTCCAAGAATATGCTCTGGTTCCTTTTTGACCCCAAATTAAATAATGCAGATACTGGAGAATGAACTATGTTTGGCAATTTTGTGTTAAACAAGGACATAAGGGTTTATGCTTACATAGAGGGATGTTGGAAGGAGAGGGCAAACCCCTCATAGGAAATGTTTCTGTGAATTTCCCATTCATTTACTCAGTTGACCTTGACAGAATGGGCATAACTTAGAAGGTCACTGATTAACTGTTTGCTTTGATGTAGTGCTGTAAACAGTAGAACTCTCATACAAGTATATGTACTTAATAGCTTTGTAATTAATTATAAAATAGTTTGACATCAGTTGGCATCTCGGGGGTGGGGGATGAAGAAATAGTTACTTTGGTCCTACCTGATGATTTACAAACAAAAAATGGACGGGGGAGGAATTCTTAGTCTGTTCATTGTACCCGAGGGTTGCAGCTATCCCTTAACTTTCTCTTCCATTGATGTTTGAACTTCCTCAATTGACATGTGCTTTACTGCTACCTTTAGTAATGTAAAACGAACAAGACAACAAAAAACCTTTAAAACTGTAAAGCGAACAGAAACCAATAAAAACAAGAAACGGATAAAAACTTAAATATTTTACTTAGCGCTTTCTGTAAAACTGTGCTTCACCTTCCTCAGATAGTTAACAATACAATCAAAACAACATAAATAGTCTCATTTGCTAATTAACAAAAAAGTAATAATCTAATTAATACCCCATTAACAATAAAAGGACCAACAAGCAAATAAACTATATTAAAAAAGTAAGTACATTGAATTTAACAACATTAGCCAATAAACAACATATTCAATTTTCAACATTTTTAAGAAAAGATAAAAGCTTGAAACAAACTTTCATTTTTTAACAAGTAAATTACTGAACACAGAGTCAATAGTGACTAAACTATTGCTTTAACTTAACAAACTTTACTGGTTGAAAGAAGTTATTATTATCTTCTTAAAGCTAACAGTTTGAGTATACATTTGATCGATATTTGTTCATTTAGACCTGGGAACACATGAGCAATAGTCCTAAGCTGCTATTAATTCGTCTACTTCTAAAAGCAGTTGCCATGGGCCACTTCTCATGTGCGTTGGTCTACTATGTAAAACTGTGAATCTAAAACTATGGGTGGGATGTTCACCTATGTGCCTTGCAAGGGCATTGTTGGAATCTTTTTTTAAGATTGCATAGTTATGTTCGTATATGCGCTGCTTTAATTTAGTTTCTGTCTTGCCTATGTAAAAGGCAGGACAGCAGTCGCATAAAGCACTATACACTATGCTCTTAGATTCACAGTTAAACTTACCTCTAATAGTGTAAACAGTATTATTAATTATCACCTCTTTTTTGGTAAAATGTTTTTACACTGTGAACATACTCCACACTTAGTCATGCCCTGAAGGCCTACAAACTGTGGTGTCTTCTTTTTTTCAAGCATGAGCTTAAGTGTGGAATTTTTTCTATAGGTAATTTTTGGGGCTAACCCCAATTTATTTGATAGTGTCAAATCCTCTAAAATAATTCCCCAGTTCTTATTCAATAGGTTTCTAATAAACCCATAATCAATAGAAAAGGTAATCAGAAAACTGATTTGATAAGTTTCCTTTTTAGTGTTAAAACATTAATCTATTGGTTGTTCTAAATCAATTATAGGTGTCTCCTTATAGTGACTGCTTAATAAAGGTCTAAAGTGCCCGTCTTGTCTTTTACCCGTTACTTCATCTCTAATATTTGTGATTAAAGTAACCGGGTAGCCTCTAGTAACAAACATGCTTTCTAGGTTCTGGCATTCTTTTACGAAGTCAGCGTCTTCTGTGACCATCCTGGCCGCCCTCACCATTTGTCCTTTGACTACCGCTTTCTTATGATGAAAAGGATGGCAGCTGTCAAAGTGCAAAAATGTATTCGAGTAGGTTGGTTTCCTATAAATCCTACTCTTATAACTAGAGTTTGTCATCTTTGTACAAACTAATGTCCAAAAAGTTAATATTAAAGCTTTCTACTTGATAAGTAAAATCAAGGAAGCTAGTTAACTCTGTTATGTCTGTTATAAAGGGTAATACTTCCTCCTTCCTACCTTTCCACAAAAGGAACATGTCATCCTGGTATCTAGTATACCAGGTGACATGTTCCTTAAATTTTGGGTGTGGGAATAGCTTTTCTTTTTCCCAATGGGCCATGATTATGTTAGCAAAGCTACCCCCACATGGGGAACCCTTGGCAACCCCAGATGTCTGTAAAAACAGGTCCCCTTCGAATGTCAAAAAGTTATTGGACAGCACTATGTCAATTAATGTCTCAATAAGATAAATGGTGTTATCTGGAACCTTTCTGAAGGCCAAAAATTCTCTAATCCATTCTAAACCTACATCGTGGGGGATTACTGTGTAAAGATCTCTGACATCAATCGTCACAAAGTAAATATCCTTCTGATATTCTAAGGTGTTTATAGTACGTAAAAATGCCCAAGAATCTTTACACACTTGTGACTCTTTCTCAATCAAAGGTTTCAGTAAATTATCAACATGCTTCGCACAAGCGTATGTTATTGACCCACGTCCGTCCACTATGGGTCTAAAAGGAGGGTTAGAAATGGACTTGTGTAATTTCGGAATACCAAAAAAAGCTGGTACTTTTGGAGCTGCCATGGACAAGTAATGGTATAAGTCCACGTCAATATAAGATTCCAAAAACAAGTCTTCCAACATAGTTCTAACCCTTCTATAAGCAGTGTTTTGTTCATTTACTGATACTTTCCTATAAACCTTAGACTCCAAATGTTCCCTCATGTGGCTAACATAGTCAAAATGGTTCATCAGAACAAGACCCCCACCCTTGTCAGGCTTCATTGCTCTTATATTACAATTGTTAAGTAAAGTTATCAGGTCTTGTTCCGATGATGTAATGTTATTTTTATAGTTAGCCTGTCTGTGTTTATTTTTATTCAAGTCCCTAAGGTCTATTTCACACATTTTTTCGAATAGTGCAAGACTGGGATGTAAGGGAGGGTAACATACACTAGACACTCTTTCAGAGGTATTTAACATTGATTTGTTACCAAATAAAATGTTCAGATTCAACTTACGAACATACAGTTTTAGGTCTATAAGTGTTTTAACAAGGTCCATCTTTTTTGTAGGTACAAAGGTTAGACCTTTGGAGAAAAAGTTAACCCATTCTTGGGTGATGTTCAATTCAGTAAAGTTATATATACTAAAGTCCCCACTATCGTTTTTATGAATCGAAGGGCGTTGTACCTTTTGGTCTACCTTGTCTACCTCTTCCTCTGCCTCCTCCTGTTCCTCTGTTGGGGTGACTTTCTGTTCCCTTGGTGGTTGTTTCTCCATGTTTTTTGATTGTCCCGAAAATCCTGTACAACCTCCTCATCATCATCTATATTGCCATCATTGATTACTTGCTCTTGGTTATTACCATTTGTGTTGTTATTTCTATTATTCAACCTTTCGCTATGCCTTGGTTGTTGAGGTAATTGGGGTTCACTTCCACTGTTCCCAGGAGCTACCCCTGTTGACCTAGGAGGAGGATTAGCCGTAACAGGGTTGTAAACAGGTGGTCTTGGGTATGCCTTTCTGTTGGCATAGTCATTAATATCACAAGTTATTTTTTGCTTTTTAACAGTTAATAACTTCACCATCGTGGCCTCAATACTTGTATAAATACGAGAATAATCGTATTTAATAGATAGGAAGTCACCATGGTTAAGGATCTGATGTTCCAAAAGTTCCAATTCAGATCTTAAATTATCAACTTCCACGCTGTAAAATTTGATTAAGGCTTCCAAAAACTCAAAGCCTTGTTTGTCGAACAGTGAAAGAAGTTCATTATGAAAAATAGAGCTTTCAATCAAGCCCATTGGGTACCGCCACTGACGGAGACCTTTGGGCACAATTCTCTTTTCTATGCATTCGCGTAAATAAGCTATTTCCAACTGAAGCTTTCTACATCTGTAGAGCTTATAATCAAAGTCATTAATTATAGTTGATAATGGACTCACCATAGGTTCACCATCTCGACCCGTTTCTCCACTACCAGCAGAAAATAAGTTGTTATTCCCTAAAAAGGAAACCATAGTTGGAAAACAACAGTCCGCTGTGGTTCCTGGACGGTTAGTCGTCCTGTTGTTAACGGAATGTGCAGGTTCCCCAGTGCCATTAGCCCCATTGTTGACAATGTTTGTAACAGCCAACCTATTACCAGGGAAGTTGGCTGTGGAAGATGTGAACTCCACTCGTGGTACATTCTGCCTGTCAGAATTTGTGTTAGTTAAATGGCGTACAGGTAGCCTTCCAAGTTCTATGTCAGCGTTGGAATTATTTTCCAACCTAGAATCCAATGTAGGTTAGTCACGATGTTGCAAATCAGTGTTAGAAGCAAGCGATACGTTGACTCTTTGTGTTAGGGCTTCAACCCGCCCTAAAAGAAGCTGAACAAGAGTGGTTAGGTCTCCAGGCTCGTCGCTCTTGTTAGATGTATTCAAATCTTGAGAGAACAATACTTGAGACGCAGCTCCCATTTCGGTTTCCATCGCAGTGTGAACAGCAAAACGAACAAGACAACAAAAAACCTTTAAAACTGTAAAGCGAACGGAAACCAATAAAAACAAGAAACAGATAAAAACTTAAATATTTTACTTAGCGCTTTCGGTAAAACTGTGCTTCACCTTCCTCACATAGTTAACAATACAATCAAAACAACATAAATAGTCTCATTTGCTAATTAACAAAAAAGTAATAATCTAATTAATACCCCATTAACAATAAAAGGACCAACAAGCAAATAAACTATATTAAAAAAGTAAGTACATTGAATTTAACAACATTAGCCAATAAACAACATATTCAATTTTCAACATTTTTAAGAAAAGATAAAAGCTTGAAACAAACTTTCATTTTTTAACAAGTAAATTACTGAACACAAAGAGTCAATAGTGACTAAACTATTGCTTTAACTTAACAAACTTTACTGGTTGAAAGAAGTTATTATTATCTTCTTAAAGCTAACAGTTTGAGTATACATTTGATCGATATTTGTTCATTTAGACCTGGGAACACATGAGCAATAGTCCTAAGCTGCTATTAATTCGTCTACTTCTAAAAGCAGTTGCCATGGGCCACTTCTTATGTGCGGTGGTCTACTATGTAAAACTGTGAATCTAAAACTATGGGTGGGATGTTCACCTATGTGCCTTTCAAGGGCATTGTTGGAATCTTTTTTTAAGATTGCATAGTTATGTTCGTATATGCGCTGCTTTAATTTCCTTTCTGCCTTGCCTATGTAAAAGGCAGGACAGCAGTCACATAAAGCACTATACACTATGATCTTAGATTCACAGTTAAACTTACCTCTAATAGTGTAAACAGTATTATTAATTATCACCTCTTTTTTGGTAAAATGTTTTTACACTGTGAACATACTCCACACTTAGTCATGCCCTGAAGGCCTACAAACTGTGGTTTCTTCTTTTTTTCAAGCATGAGCTTAAGTGTGGAATTTTTTCTATAGGTAATTTTTGGGGCTAACCCCAATTTATTTGATAGTGTCAAATCCTCTAAAATAATTCCCCAATTCTTATTCAATAGGTTTCTAATAAACCCATAATCAATAGAAAAGGTACTCAGAAAACTGATTTGATAAGTTTCCTTTTTAGTGTTAAAACATTCATCTATTTGTTGTTCTAAATCAATTATAGGTGTCTCCTTATAGTGACTGCTTAATAAAGGTCTAAAGTGCCCGTCTTGTCTTTTACCCGTTACTTCATCTCTAATATTTGTGATTAAAGTAACCGGGTAGCCTCTAGTAACAAACATGCTTTCTAGGTTCTGGCATTCTTTTACGAAGTCAGCGTCTTCTGTGACCATCCTGGCCGCCCTCACCATTTGTCCTTTGACTACCGCTTTCTTATGATGAAAAGGATGGCAGCTGTGAAAGTGCAAAAATGTATTCGAGTAGGTTGGTTTCCTATAAATCCTACTCTTATAACTAGAGTTTGTCATCTTTGTACAAACTAATGTCCAAAAAGTTAATATTAAAGCTTTCTACTTGATAAGTAAAATCAAGGAAGCTAGTTAACTCTGTTATGTCTGTTATAAAGGGTAATACTTCCTCCTTCCTACCTTTCCACAAAAGGAACATGTCATCCTGGTATCTAGTTTACCATATGACCATCCTAGCCTCATTGATTACATTGATGAAATGTCAGTAAATGGATTGGAAAACTTCTTCCCCACTCCATTCGTTTTTGTTTCACTTCTGTGATAGATTTTTTATTAATGCTTTTTTTTCACCTTTATAACGCTAGTTAATTGTAATTGACATTTGCAAAACATTCTTTTTTTTCTACAAGTTCACTTTCAGCATTGGGGTTCTTTCCAATGCAGTTTGACATTTTTTTTCAGATACTGCAGTACACAGGAGCATATTCACCCCCAGCATTGACACATGACATCATGCTCAGTATAGAGAGACTTAATGCGCATCTCTCGACAATCAGTTCTTTTCTGTTGTTCACATTGTTCAGATCTCATTCCTGATGATCAAAGAGAAGTTTCTGCTTTCATCATGTGAAGCACCAAAGCCGCTTTCTTGTTTTGTGTAGCTACTCCACTGTGAAGTAGAACTTGATGTGTTATTTGTGTGTCTGGAAGCAGAGCATGATTGAGCCAGTCTCATAAAATGGCAACAGTCTGCTGTCCACTTCCCACCTCCAGAGTACAAATGGAAGCGCCTTTTAAACACCTTTTTTTAAATTATTGCTCAAGACAAAGGCAAACGCACATTAACAGAAAAGAAAATAAACAGTATCAACAGTTTTTATATTTGCATACATTGTATATCGCGTATCTTTTCTTTCTTTGTAATTACCAGTCCAGTATTACATAAATTGCTGAATTCCTGCCTTCGCTTAAACCTCACTCCTCCTCCTGCTCCTGAACATTATTCTGCATGTATTGTTTCTGCAGTACAAACTCATTTCTATGTAATTTGTTCCATTCCCTTTTCTAAAGATCCATCTGTAATTCTTTTATCTCTTCCAGTACTTCAAATACAGTTTGCTTGGACTTTCCTTTCTAATTTCTAGTAATTTGTTTTTTGGCAGCTAAAATAATTAAACTTAATAAGGCCTTACTATATCTAGGCAATTCAAACCCCGTGTCCCAGCTCGAGAGAGTCATTTCCTTAGTTACAGCCATTTGCTCACCCAGCATTTCTGACAATGTATCCTGTAGGGAATTTTTAAAATCTACCAACTCAGTTACATTCCAAAAACATATGTTCCCAGTTAACTTTTTCTTCTCATCACACCTCCAATATTTGCTCTCTGTCCAAGGAAGAATTTATTGATGTCTGCTTGGAGTATAAAATATCACAAGCAAAGATCCTCAACAGTCTGGACATTGTTGCATACTTGTGAGACATGCATACGTCTTCCCATTGTTCTCTTGTAAGCTACTTTTCCAGTCTCTCTCTCTTGATTCTTATTGTTATCATGTAATATTTGTATATGTCCTACTATTATCTCTTTATCAGCAGCTTCTGTTATATATTCAGCTAAAAACTCTAGCAGAGCATATCCTTCAGTTATGATTCCCCTATCCTTTTCTCTTTGTGTGTACTCTGATATCATCCCCTGGTAGGGAAGACAGTCTCTAGCCTGGCGTTACAAATGGAAACTTTGGCAAGAAGTTGTACTAAAACTTTTCAGGTTTGGGTTTCCCTTAAACTAGACCTATTTGAAACAGCTATGAGCATTACATTTTCAAAGTACTGCTTTGCAACGCCATATTCTGGGTGTACTTCTTAGATGCCTTGTCCATGTTTTGGAAAGAGAGGCTTATATATACATTCTTACGTCTCATGTTCTACCAGAGTATCCTTATCGTGTCACATCAGGAATCCATCAGAATAATTCCAGTTATACCGCTTTGGTGCAGACATAATTGGAATCCTACTTTTAAGCAGCTATCTGCACCTTGATCCCATTTGTCTCTTGGATATTCTCTTCTTTCAAGCCACGCTCTCTTGAGTTCCCTGGCTTCAACACTCTGACAATTGCATATTATCTGGAAGATTTCAGTAGTCAGGATTCGGGACTCAGAAAAAGTTTCTGAATCCTTTTAGTGGCTAGAAAAGATTCTTTCAGAATGATGAGATGAGGAAGGTTTTGTGGCCTGTGCAGGAGCATCAGCTTGCAACTCATTTCTTATGTCCCATTTATCATTTTGAATAATTTTGCCCTTTTGGATGTTGATTTACAGTTCTGTCAAGAAGACTTGCATCATGAAAATAAAGGTCAGTTGAACAAAAGCCATGGAACATTGCTAATAAAATTAAAAGGCATTATAAATTACTTTACAGCAGTACGAAAAAAAATATACATATCAAAAAAAGCTACCAGATTGCCACTTGGTTGAAAAAAATGAACAGAAGAGATTGCCACTTGGTTGAAAAAAAATTAACAGATGAGACTTGACACTGAAAAAACAGTGCAGATGACATCTTAACCCTGTTGCACCACCCATTTCCTTACTGGGATGTACTGGCTTATTGGTCACACCTTCTCCACAAACTGTGCTATTCACTGATAGCACAGTTCATTTTGACATAATGTTTAACTCTGTCTTTTCTTACAGAAGTGCTGCACTTTTCTTACTTTTGCTTAACATTTTCTTACTCAAATTTCATCTGTTTTGTAGAATGTTTTCTAATAAAGTATTGTAATTAAATTTGAGTTGAATTGAGATAGCATTAACGCCTGGCTCTGTGCTGCAGTGGGATAAAGACCTGACTACAACTTGGACGATCCAGGTTCAAGTTGTGTCTCAGGCACTAGAAAAACCTAATGGGAAAATGTGGGGTGAGTGGCAATATCCGGCTTATCCACTTTGGGGTAAGGTAAGCAGAGGCCTACATAGAAATCATTAGCAAGTGCAATGTAAATATGGTATCCCAAGCCACGGATATTAGCTCTTGGGTGGGGGTGGGCCTACACCAGCTGCTGAGTTTAGGGTTAGAGCTCATTAGAAATAATGACAGCTACTGATTAGGATGGTGAGTGGGTAGTTCCCAACCTAGGAATAGAAAATTTGGTTGCCCTTGTACATGGCCTCCATTTGGGGAAATAGACCGTCTAATACAGGCTAGGGAGAAGATGTCTCCTGGTCCCTCCAAGTGACTGTCACTTGACTACATCTGGGAAATCCTCCAGTGCAAGGCAACAGATGGACTGGAGTCCAGCTGAGATGAGGCTTAATGAGTGGCAAGTATAGGGGGGGTATAGAAAGATGTAGGAAAGTATGAGGTGCTTGTATCCTGACAAGTGGCAGCAAAGAGTGATGTAGAGAGGGAACAGTCTTGCCAAAATTCCCAACAAAGTATGTACTAGATTTAGGATAAATGTTCTACATTAAGACTACCTACATGATTCACAGCTCAGACGTTCACTTTTTTCAGGATAATGTCCTAAAGTAGTTTCACCTCCCTCCAAGTCATTAAGTCAGTGATGATGAATAAGCTATAGGCCATGTTTCATCAGCCAGACAAGAAGCATCCCTTCCCAAGTGGATACCCTTTTTGAGCAGCACCTTGCAGCAGCTTCTTGTGGTGATTGCTGAGGTAGAGTATATTGCACCTCCTGTATTAATAACATTCATATAGGGAATTGATGCACCTGGATCTGCAGAGAAAAGACTTGTGTGGCACCAGCTGTGGGTCTGCACCTTCTAGTTATAATGAACACATGCCTAAGTAGGGAGGTTACAGGAGAATCAGTGTAATTGTAACAAATGTAACTGCAATCACCCCACTTAATACTTTTTCTTCAGTTTTCCCTCCCTCTATTCTCACTCCCCTTCATTTTCCACCCCTTCCTCTCCCTATTACTTACTTCATTTCTCTGCTTGGTACTTTTTCTACTATCTACTTTTCACCTTTACCCCCTTATTATTTTTGATGCCTTTTATTTCTCTCTCTCCCCATGTTAGCTTGCAGCGTAATAGTTAACACTTGATCCTAGACACATCTCCTCTTCCTCATCTCTCCTTCCTCTTACTAACCACTTCTTTACTTACTTCTCTTCTTCTTCCCTACTCAGAGTTCTTTAATTATAAGTTCCATTCCTGATATGTGACTTTATACTTCTTATGAAACTTATTTTTTCCTCAAAACTATACTGTACATTTTATCATTTGTTAAGTCTGTATTTGTGAATTTATATATCTTATTACTATTTAAAACTTGTTTTTTGGAGATTTTCTCCCCGGGCCTCCGCTGAAAAAGGGCACAAGCTCAGACGGACTAATCTGGTCAACAAATGTCAAATAAGTAAATAAATAATCAAAGAAATTAAAAAGTCTCTGATTATGTCATAAAGGCCAAACTGCTTCAGAGTGTGTTTTTTTCCCTCTCTCGCTATCATACACACACACACACACACACACACACACACACACACACACACACACACACACACACACACACACCACTGAGGTGTAGTATGAGCTGCATTGTTTTTTCACACTAAATTTTTTCAAGATTTCTTTTTTTAGCCATTTGGAAATAAATGATTTACTTCCCTTTCTAGGCACAAGTAGATATTTAAGCACTGCAACATCAGTAACAACTCTTGATGAAGAGCTCATACAAGAGTAATTACAAAGCCTGTTTTGGTCCCATAAAGATACTACATCACGTTTCTGTTCCAGTGTCTGTGTTTTCTGTTAGTGAACCAGCACAGCATTTGTTTGTTTTTTTTTTTCTTTAATCATCTCTCCAGTCACCCAGACTGATTTTAAAAGTTACCAAGGAAGCACTCTGTTTGATATGTAAGGGGATCATATCCCAGGAAGGGGAGATAAGTTGGTTAGGTACCTGTCATGCCAGCTGAATTGTTTTTGTGGGTATATGTTTTCATGTGTAAAATGAGTAGTTGCTTTATCTCTGGTTTTGTTGAGGTAAAAGAGATCAGAGTCCAAGATGGTTCATAGCAAGAAAGGCAAAACAATAGAGTAAGCACAGGTAAAATATAGATTGCACAATCATTCTTAAATGTGCAAGAACGCCGTAAAAATGATTCTGTTATGGAAAATAAACATTGATGTGATAGGAACACTCAGAAGAAAATGGTGTGAAGATACTACGAGAAATTAAATATATATTAAAAAAAAAGAAATGGCCTTTTAATATATGTGATCTGGAAAATTATGCAACATGTATTGTTAGAATGTCCAAAGGTTAAGGGGTTTTGGCAAATAATTGCTAGAGAATTGTGTACCTCTTTTTTTTAGAACATGTAACAATGAAAATATTATGTAATATTGTTATGATAATGTCACAGCTACAACTGTGAAACTGTGTGTGTACGAGAGTGGTATGGACTGTAGGGAAAGGCAGGAATGATGAAAAGTTCTGTAATAAAAAGAGATACGTTAGAGATGCCATAAAGAAAATAAAGTCATGGTTATGGCAAACAATTTGGGATTGTCAGTTAGGCAATTTGCCGGCAGCTTTGTTTTGACATTACTTTTTGTTGTATTTTTGTATGTTAGGTTTCTCAGTATATATGAGTATGTAAATGATTGCTTTATTTTGTAAAAAAAAAAAAAAAAAACATGCTTTGGTGAGACGGGATTGAGAACAGTAAATGGATGGTCTCCACCATTTTCTTCAGATGCCTTACATCCTCCACTCCTACACTAAGTGATTTTAACCATGTTTGCTATTCTTTTGAAATGTGAATCACATCTGGGGAACTTTGGCACTCTGGGTGAGGTTCTTTGATATTAGTCTTTCGAAGATGGCACTAGCCATTGCTTTCCAGAATGGTTGGGGAGAGAGAGTTTGTTTTGCCCAGAGTGGTTTATAACACACTGACTTTTTTTTTCAGTCCAGAATGTATCAGGAGTTTTCCAAAAACCTGGTGAACGCTTGTATGTTGGTTGCTGTAAAGAATGAATAGAAAAGAATAGAAAGTCTGAAGTAAAAAGAGTGTTGGAGAGGATAGTATTCATATTCCTGTGCTTCACAAATGATTAAAGATAATGTGCAAATAGAACCTCAATACCTGTATGTGGACAAGTGGAGATAGTTTTAGAAGTTCTTAGACTTGCAATAGAATGTCCAGTACAGTCGCAGATATTGGAATCTGTATAAACTGATCTGAGAAGTGTACATATGTGAGATGTTCCAGATGTTGAGCCCATACTACACAACTGCTTTTGTATATTATTGGCAACTGGCTATGACCCTAGAGCTGCACAAATCTCGTGCGTACTTTCTATTAGAGTTTGTGCTAGTTGTGGCTCAGCATTGCTGTCTAGGAGCTTGCCAAAACTTGGATTCATTCTGAGGGTGTCCTGGATTTTGTAAGTTTGGAAAGGGGCAAGATAGGACGGTCAGTAATAAAGAAGAGAGCAGACAAAGAAAGCACAATAGGAAAACATTAACTGGGGTTGTAGTGGAAGAAGGGAGAGTAGATGGGTAATATTTTTTGTACGGAATATACCTCATTTTTTCCAAATGTATATTTATAAAGGAAGTTGGGGAAGGAAGAGGGCCGTTTTTGTGAGAGACTGTGCGTTAGACAAGAGTTATATATTTTTTTTTTACATCAACAAAGTGGACACACAGGAACACTATATTGGGCTGGCAAGTGGAAAAGAGACAGACGTAGAGATAGCAGACAAACACAAAGGAAGAGTGATGACAGCCTTGTGTACCTTACCATCCTGGTTGGGAGAACCTCAATAATTGAGCTGCACTGATGGTCCTGGGTGAAGGGGCCCCAGTGGTGAGGGGATTGAGGCCTCTGGTGACTTGGTGGTCAGAGCCAACTGGGGTAGTCTCGCACCCTACCAGAGAAAGCTTTGCATGGACTCACCTCTTCTTTACTGTCTTCGTAATTACCACCTCTACCTGCCCTTGATGTGCATGGTGTAGGCTTTCTAGGATGCCTCACCTCAGGGGATGCCCACAGGGTTGGAGCCACAACTATCCTGTGAAACAGCCCCTGAGGTGGCAGGGAGTGGTGGCAATCTGTCCTGCACAAGTGTCTACTTCAGTGAAGGTGCCACAGGTTCTACTGGACCTGCAGAAAAAAAAGAACAGAAAAGAGAAAGGGAAACTGCAAAATAACTCAACTATTTAATAGCAAATACGTTTATTTTAATAATAAAAATCAGAGCAGTAGTATATGTATTAAGAAATTTTAAACTATCCATAATGAAATATAATTGCAATTACTATTAACAGTAGTAACAACTGCTAATTCAGGTCTGTTAGCACTTCAAAGGATTTATTCTTATAACACTGCATTTTCTTCACAATGATTGAATAACTATGTGAAATTCTGGAATGACAGGTTCTGAAAATCAGCAGTACGTTATCAGTACCGTTGTACTTGCTTACAGAAGTATGCTGCAGTGACACTTGTTAGCTCAACTCACAAGTATTAAATCAATGCATTTCCAAGTGAAAACCAATATAAGTATGTGAAAACCAATATAAGTTATGACCATGATAATAAATCACAAGAACAATATCAACAGCGGGCAATAGCAGCATTAAAGGTGATTATTGAAGTGCACTTAATATCGTAGTACAGCCAACAGGTAGACGTGCATAATATATAAAACTTTGCAAACATTTCCACTGGTTATGCCCATGATTTAGTTTATCACAGTTAGTATATTTACACTCTTCTTAGTAAGTGCTGCACAATTGTTAAATTCCTGATGGAGACTGGCCATCTGAGAGCCTGAAGAATAGAGATTAGATCTAACATCAGGGAACCTTCTCATTGAGTAAGTGATTTGGTTTACCCCCCCCCCCCCAGCAGTCACAGCTGTTCATTTTTTTCTCAGAACCTCCCGTGATCATGACTGAGCATACCTGATGCCCAAACACAGTATAACATCCTAGTCTGATTGTGTAAGTATGCCTAGTCTCTGTGCCCCCTAGCTCTTTTCTGTGACTTCTACAGCTCACATCTCATTTCTGGTGCACACGGATGAAAAATTCCTGTGTTCATTGCCTGAAAGAAATTTATGTACTTTGCTGTATTCTTGTTATATAATGAACCAAGACTGGCAAGTGGTATTGACTGCATTGCCTTGGAGAGAAACATGGCAAAAAGCCTGCCTTAAATGCTAGTTGTTCAACCCAGCCATCTGCAGACACTGGAAAGAGAAACTTCTGGTCTCCTTCATTATCACGATGATGGTGGAAGTTGATATTTTTTTGTATGGGAATTGACAAGGAGTCTGGCCAACAGCTCTCAGCTGAAGCAGTGCCACAAGGGCTGTCAGTGGGTAGGCTAAAGCCCAGTTTTCTAAGAGGTAAGCTTGTTTGGTAAGTGGCTGCTGGTTCCCACAGGTGTTTAGGTGACTTTTGCTAGTGTTCATGGTCATATCCATCCTTCACATTGGTGGATGAGAAGGGACCCAGAGGAGGTGCATGTCTGGCTCCCAACTTCAAGGGGTACAACCCATCCCTTGGATGTTCAGTCGGACCTTGCTGCCATCTAGCCTGATGCAAAGAAGACATATCTTGAGCCCCCAGCTGTGGGCTGGAAATTTACTCTGAGCTACCTCCCTGGGTCCAGCTTGGTCCAGTGGCTAAGGATGTAATATTTCCAGTAAGCATTTCTGCGATAATGGAGAACACTGGCCTAAAATAATGCCTTTGTGTGACAGTTGAAGTTTTACAGCAGAAGCATAGTTGTACACATGCTCAGTGCAGTCATAACATTTATATCATGACTGCAAAGACAATATTTCAGTCCAGTGTTCTCCATTATTGCCATTTGCACCGCATCCCTTTTCTGTCTTATATTAACTGTAATCAAAGTAATAAAAAAAAAAATCCCCTTTCCTTCTTAGTCGTACCTTTTGGCTGCACCTGATTTTGCCTCACATTGTTGCCCTTCTAGTAGATCATTGTGGATTACAGTCAAATTACAAACAGACTGAGGATTCCAATCAGTCGTTAATGAAAGACCTAGTTCTCTCTCTTGAGGAAGTCAAAAATAATGAGGATGGGGAGGGGAGCAAAGGCCCAAAATCAAAGGCAGATTTTTAAATATTGCTCTTATCAACATAAAAAGATACTTTAATAACAGGTTTCGCATTAGCGTGCATTTTCTGTAGGATAGAAAGTAAGAGATGTGAAGTTGTTCGATCTCGCCGTTCATTTTTACTGATGGGCTCGGAGCCGATCCCTTGGCTTCGAGTCGGCCTACTACAAAGCTCGAGGATTTCAAGTAGCTCGAGGCCAAGTCCCTATCCCATGATGCACGTAGAGTTACCTCAGATCTAGTTTGCCGCTGCAACTGATCGGAGGTTCTTGCTAGCTCAGGCCAGTAAAAACTTTACTATTATTCTATTTCTGAAAATTATTGAGATTTTATTGTTAAATTAGTTCGATTTTCAGGTTAGATAAGCTCTTACAGCTTTATCTGCAGTTTTCCCTTCCCTTGTGTGCCTTTTCATAGCTATATTTGGCCTTGTTTTTTTCATAGGTCTAATTAAATTTTCTGAGTAGAAGTTGTTTATTCAGTGACCTTTCTGTCACCCTCTTTTTTAGTCTAGTATTGTGTGATTACTTAGTGACCGTTTGTAAAAATTTTATGACTATTAACTTGCTAGTGTGTAGTTTAGTGATTTTTCACTCATTAATATTATCTGCTTAGATAATTTGTGGGTGTGTGCTTGTTAGCCTTAGTTTGAGGGCTTGTGTGCTTATATTTAGAATGTTTTTTATTAGGAGGCTTATTAATAATTCATTGTAGTTAGCCTTAGTTTAAAGGGCTTGTGTGTGTTTATAGTTAGCCTGTTTTTTATTAGAAGGCTAATTTATATTTGTTGTTGTTGGGTGTGTCCATTTCTGTCATGGCTGATGACAAGGACAAACACCCTAAGTCAGGGTTTAAAAAATGCCCTAAATGTGGGCAGAAGATGTCTGTTACTGACTGCTATGTCAGTTGTGTTTACTGCTTAGATGCCTCGCACTTGCAAGAAACATGTTCCATATGCCATTCCTTTTCCTCTCGGGTTCTCCAAGAGAGAAGGAGGAAACTTATTGACAGGGGTTTGTTAAAACCTTCTTTCCAGGAGGCTTTGAGTGACCAGGATGGATCTAGTAAGTCCTCAAAGCCCTCCAAGACTTCTGTGGATTCAAAAAAATCTGTGACATCGGCTCCACAGCTCTCAGAGCCGACTGCCTTCTCTTTTCGGAGCCTGTCCCCGGTTTTGGAACCAGTGTCCGAAACTCCAAAATCTCCACTACTTCAGTCAGTAACATCGATCTATTAATCTCGGTCTTTGTGGATCTGGTGGTGCAGAATCTTTTACAGGCACCGGCCTTTGCAAAATTATCGGCTCCGACCCAGGCGCCTTCAGAGCCGAAGACCCTTATGCCAACTATAACTCTTCCTCCTCTGAGCCATACCGGTCCTTCAGAGCCAGAGGAGTCGGACTTACTGATTGTGGAGCCTTCGGAGCAGATGCCTGGTCCAGTGTCTTCGGTTCCGTTCACTCTGATGTCCTCAGTGCCGATCGAGGCCTCAAGGAACCAGCAGTCTCTGGTCGGGTCCAGAGAGGATAGTCAAACCAACTTGTTGGTTCTGACTCTGCCTCTTGGGGCTTCGGCTCGGATGAGCTTGGCTCCTACCTCGGGCTCGAAGCCCACTGTCCCGGTTTCGGGGGTATTGACGGTTTCCTCTGATCAGTCGGCCCCTTTGCATCGGTGCAGGGATGTCTTCAAAGCCATGAGGAGAGTTATGTCTCCCAAGACATCCTCAACCTCAGGTCTGGCTTCTTCATCCACGAAAGCGCCCGTGTCTGCTTCTGCCTCACAGATCCTAGCAAAGCGCAGAGACCCAGAGCCTCAGGAAGCCCCATTGGGTGGCCCATGCTCTTCCGAGACCTCACCAGAAGCTCCCAATGATGAGGTTCCCAGGAAGAGTGTGTGTAAGAGGAAACATTTAGACTCCTCTCAGGAGTCCCTAACATCTGATACTGCTGGATGAATCAAAAGGGTCCCCATGGTCCCCCTCTGTGGATATCTCATTTGCAGAGATACTTGAAATACTTAGGCAGAGGGGTGACTGGCAGTCCACCAACCCTACTGAGGATGTCGATTCTCCTGAAGGCTTTCGGGTCTCAGCCGTCCACCTCTTGGGTGTCTTCGCCCTTTGATGAGTTTATGCAGCTGGTCTCATGAAGGGCGTGGGAGTCCCCGGACACCATGGAGCCTGTCCCTAGGAGGCCTAATAAGTTCATTTCTGCTCCCCAAGATAAATTCTTCTTGACCAAAAGTGAGCCAGTTGATGCCATGGTGGTGGTGGCAGCCACCAAAAAGGAAATGTCTGAAACTTCCTCGTCTATCCATCCTCCTAACAGAGACTCCAAAATCATGGATAGATATAGGAAGCGTATGTTTAGTTCAGTGACTTTTGCACTTCGTCTGCTTAACTCTTTAACCCATTTTATGAAACTACAAAGCGATCTCCTTAAAGAGCTGGGAGATGCTCTTCAGGGTACAATAGCTGCAGGAGCTACAGACAAAGTTGCCTCCCAGCTTGCTACCCTCAACTCCATTGTTAACTCGTCCATACGCCTCATTTCATATGCAGCTGATGGAATGAGTAGGGCAGCGGGTACAGGAGTTGCTCTTAGGAGACACTCCTGGATGCGCTTGTGTTCCTTCATGGAGCCCTTCAAGTCATCTTTGTGAATACCCCTTTTGAGGGCTCGTTCCTTTTCGGGCCCAAAGTTAAGGAAACTTTGACCAGGTGTGAGCAGGAGGGGAAGACCGTCTGCCGTCGGAGTTTGTTTTTCCACCCCTACCAGACCCTATCCCAAGTGTCAAAGGGGAAGAAAAATGTGGTTCCGAAAAGGCCCAAGGAGCCTTTCAGGACACACATGGTGAAACCCCCCTCTAGGGGCAGAGGAGGGAGTAATAATGGAAGATACTACCCTCGCAGCAGAGGGGGTCCACAAAACCAGGGCGACAGAGATCACTTCTTTGGGAAGCCCTACCAGTGCTCCTGAAAGGAGGCCCGACTGTCCTGCTCTGGAGCCAGTCGGGGGTCTCTTATCTTTGTACCCAGATGCCTGGCTCAAAATAAATGACAACTGGGTAAAAAGCATCATTTCCAGAGGATACTTCATCCCATTCGCCACACCCCCTCCACCAACAAGAAAAATCCTGGACGTTCCACCCAGTTACAGGGAACAAGCAACAGTAGAGGTCCAGATGTTGCTAAGAAAGAGTCATCCAACCAGTCCCAGCAAGACCAGACAGGATCCACAACTTAATCAAGATTCTTTTTAGTTCCAAAAAAGACAGGGGACTGTATATTGGACCTCAGGAGACTAAACAAATCTGTAAAGAAAGAGAAGTTTCGTATGGTCACGCTTCAGTCGATACTTCCCTTCTTGGGGAAAGACAATTGGATGTGCTCGATAGATCTCCAAGATGAGTACTGCCCCATAAAAATGGCCAGGCCATTCAGGGATCATCTGTGCTTCTGGCTGGGAGCCAGTCATTACCAGTTTCGAGCCCTGCCCTTTGCTCTCACTGCAGCCCCCAGAGTGCTCACCAAATGCATGGCAATGGTCACAGCTCACCTGAGGCGTTTAGGATTCCAGGTGTTTCCATACCTAGACGATTGGCTCCTCACCGCCACCACCAGGCATCAACTCGTTCAGGCCAGGGAATCCACTCTGTCACTCTGCAGCCAGCTGGGCATTACAGTAAACTCAGAAAAATCTGCCTTGTTGCCATCGCAGCATATTGTCTTTATCGGAGCAGAACTGGACACCACCACCACCACTCTAAGACTTCCAGTAGAAAGAGTCTTACTTCTCCATCAGCAGGTCCACATTCTAATATCCAAAAACAAGGCTCCAGCATCAAAAGTTCTGAAATTGTTAGGTTTAATGGCAGCAGCAATTCTAGCCATACCTCTGGGTCGTATGCACATGCGGATACTGCAATGGCTGTTCACTCAATGGTCTTACCAAGAGCTCCCCATGTCTCACATGATAATGATCACAAACACCTGCAAAAACGATCTTCAGTGGTGGTTGACCTCAATCCATGTTACAATAGGACGTCCATTTATTTTACTCCCACCAGCAGCCACAGTGACCACGGACGCTTCCCTGACAGGGTGGGGGGGGCATTTTCAGGGAAGGACAGCCCAAAGCACATGGACCGATCAAGAGACACATCTGCATATCAATGTCCTAGAGATGAGAGCAGTACTTTTGGCGTTGCAGTACTTCAGGACTCTCTTCCTCTGGGTACGATTGCGATTCAGATTGACAACATGTCAGTGGTCTGGTACTTGAACAAATGAGGAGGAACCAGGTCATACCCCCTTTGTCGTGAGACCCTAAGAGTATGGCAGTGGGCTTTAATCCACCCAGCACTTTGTTAGCAACGCACATCCCGGGAAAATCCAATGTGATAGCAGACGAGATGAGCAGAGCAATTTTGTTGCCCCACGAGTGGTCCCTCAAGACAGAAATAGCAGACAGGATATTCCGCAAGTGGGGCCAGCCTTGCTGCGACCTTTTTGCCAGTCACATGAACACGAAATGCAGAAGCTACTTTGCTCTGATTCCCCCTCCGGGAGAAGCCCCAAGGGACACACTCATTCACGATTGGCCCCTGGGTCTCCTCTATGCATTCCCACCAATCCTGTTGATACCCAAGGTATTACAGAAAGCAAAAGCCCTGGGAAGGATCATCATTCTAATAGCTCCTCATTGGCCTTGTCAGATTTGGTTCCCCTTCCTTTGACTTCATCTTTTGGAGGACCCCTGGATTCTGGACCCAGTTCCAAACCTTCTGATGCACTCATCGGGGGAACTTCATCCCTCTCTGCAGTTACTGAAGCTGACTGCTTGGCTTCTCCAATTCCCCATCACAGTCAGGTTGTATAACCTTTCTAATGAGACGAAGCAAATTCTCTTATCCTCTCATAAATCCTCTACGTGGAAAGCGATACCTAAGCAAATGGAAAAACTTTTCTATATGGGCCTCTAAAAACAATATTGATCCTTACCAAGCCCCTATGGCCTCTATACTAGAATTCTTGACCATGATCTTCATTAAAGGAGCTGCGGCAGCAATGGTCCGTGTTCAACTTGCTGCCATCTCTGACTTTCATCTTGGATTCGAAGGGTTGAATATTATGTCACACAAATTATCCAAAGCCTTTCTCAAAGGGACCTTTCATATTAGACCACCTGTGAAATCTCCCTATTCCCCATGGAATCTAAATTTTATGCTTTCCCGCATAATTCTTCCTCCATTTGAACCAGCTTCCTCATGTGACCTCATATTTTTGTCATGGAAAACTATCTTTTTAGTGGCTATTACTTCTGCCCGCAGAGTGTCAGAGCTTCAAGCCTTGTCCATTAAGCCTCCTTGTTTGATTTTCCATGCTGACAGAGTCTCACTTTGAACAAACCCCTCTTTTTTGCCCAGAGTTTGCACTGAAACTAATCTCAACCAAATTATTGATTTGCCAGTTTTCTTCCGCACTCGCTCAAACAATCTAGAGTACATGCTGCACAAACTTGATGGTCACAGACAGCTCAGATTTGATTTGGATAGAACAAAAGATTTCAGGAAATTAGATCACCTTTTTGTTTCCTTTTCAGACTCCAGGAAAGGTATGCCAGTGGCTAAAACAACTCTGCCTAAATGGTTATCTTGATTGTATCACCTTTGCTTATTCAGCTGCCAATATGCCCTTACAGCATAAAATTAAAGCTCACTCAACCAGAGCAGTTTCTACATCATCTGCTTTTTCTGCCAGACTTCCTATTGATAACATTTGTGCAGCAGCCACCTGGTCGAAACATCATACCTTTATCACTCATTACAAAGTTGACAGGGCCTCCTTTGGCCCCACGGTCCTGAAAAATATACTCCTGTGAGCCACCCAAGGTAGATGGTGCTTGGGATGCTACCCATCAGTAAGAATGAACGGTGAGGTAGAACAACTTCACATAAAGAAGTTATGTACTTACCATTACGTTCCATGTGAGTTGTTCATCTCGCCTTCATTCTTACGTCCCTCCCTCCTACCCCATCCTGGGCTTTCAGAATACCGAGATGCTAGATCCTTCCTAGTCACTCAACCCTTTTATACTTTCTCTCTTATGGAGTTATAGAATAACATATGGTATTATTATACACAGCAAACAAGATCTGAGGTAACTCTAGCTGCATCATGGGATAGGGACTTGGCCTTGAGCTACTTGAAATCTTCGAGCTCTGTAGTAGGCCGACTCGGAGCCGAGGGATCGACTCCGAACCCATCAGTAAGAATGAAGACGAGATGAACAACTCACATGGAACGTTATGGTAAGTACATAACTTCTTTATTCAAATGCTTGCTATTATTTTGTGACCAAGTGATTTTCATAGATTTGCCAGAAAACTACATATTTTATGAAGAACAGATCAAAGATATGAGGAAAAAAAGCTATAGGCTAAAAGCCCCTGTCCATGTACTCAGTCTCATACAGACGCCTCAGAGGTGACCTCTGTCTGGCATTTAAAGCGATCTCAGACCCCGCCTTGATGGGAATGCTGTATATCCGCAAGTCAAGCTCCACTTGAGTAACCCACACGCTCGACCTCAACCTGGTCTGTGACATCAATAGGACTTGTTGGCGGGACAGATTTGTATCCTAGAGACTCCCTTTTCTGTGGAACAGACTCCCTCTCCACGTCAAGCAGAGTGCCTCATTAACTATTTTTAAGTGCAACCTAGATACCTGGATGAGGAACAGAAAATATACCCCTGGGATTCCACCTGTGTCCCTGGTGGACAAGGGCATCAGGTGTTGACTTGTCAGGATATGGGCTAAATTCTTGGCTAGGCATGTAAGGGCCTCAGGGCCAATAGCCTAGTAACGTCCTATGACAGTTGAGATGCATGATGTCAGACGGCAGAGTTTCATGCTTAGGCGATAATGAAGAGCACTAGAATGTTTCATTTCATAGATGTGAGTTAAATCAGGCCAGTGTTCTCCATTATCAATGGTCTTTCTTTTTAAAGACCTGTGTCTCAAAGCCTAGATCTGAAACTGACATTTGAAATCTTTCGAGTGCTTGAATTGAGAGTACAAGAACAAACCTTACGGAATTGTGGCCATATGCCACTTTTGGGCCCGTCCAATACATGGCTTCTGTGTTTCCCCTGCAGACAGGCTCCCAAGAACAGTATTCTTATTACCTGACCTCCAGCATACACAGATTATATGCTTGTCCCTACTCAAAACTGTGCACAAGCTTGTCTCTTGAGCTGAGGTTTGAAGGACTCCTGCCACTGAAGATTTCTATTTTTAGTTCTGTTTGTTGACCAGATGAGTGAGCTGGTCCAGAAACTCTCTTCAGCCACAAACCCAGGACCCTACAGTGGGAATACAGAAATTACAATGTACACTTTCAGATATATATTTATTTAAATTTACATATGAATATCACAATTATGCAATTAGGGTATACTAAGCTTGATGACAAAACTTATTGAAGTGTAATTGGATACAAATCAGAATCTACTAATGTTTGTAATACCTAATATGGAAGGGGGACTAGCCTTGATTTAAAAGGAGCAGGAACAATAACATTGTGATATGGTTGTATAATCTAAGCTGAAATTTGCTGTGTAGTACAGGTTGCATGGTTTATGTTGAATTTCTAAGAGAGGAGATGCCAGGCTTCAAAGGTTCATTTCACTATATTTGTAGAATTGTGATGGTCATGTGTAAGTAAGTTATTGAATGGAAGGTGCTCAAAGTACGTACAGTTGTACAAAGTACATACACTATGCGTTAACTTTGGAATGCATATTATTAGACTGCAGTGTTTTCACCCTCCTGGTTAGTGATTAGAATAAGGTATTGACTGAGATCATCTCTGAATCATTTACATATTGTTTCTCCATGAAGGATACTATGAGGAGACTCAGAACCCAGAAGCCAGTACATCTGAAACACATAAGATCAGTGATTTCTTTCTGCTTACAGTGGTCTCTGGCTGATCTGTTCTTCAGAGAAACTATGAGGCTCAAGAAGACCTATATAGACTTCCAGCAGTGTCACACTAAGTAGCAGCACCTGTATTAAAGTGTTTTCTTTTTTTGGGAACAGCGATTTTTTTTCCCTTGGAAAAAAAATTGCTGTTCTGACAGTTCGGTTTTTTAAGCTTTCGTTTACATGGGGTCGATTAATCACCGTTCAGTAACCTAAGCGTTCGGTGATCTAATACAGACCCGAATAATGTATATACTCCCTCCCCAAGTATGCCCCCAGTCTGTATCTCTTACCTTTACCCATCATACTAACTGGAGATAATCCCTCAGAAATTTAAATTCATTTTTTAGTCTCCTTTCTCTGCCTGTCCCTCAGAAATTTCAGTTTTTTTTTTAGTCTTCTTGCTCTGCCTGCCCCCTCCCCCCAACCTACATCTTTTCTCCTTATTGTCTGATTCCAGTCTCCTATGTATATGATAAGGCCTTCCAGGAACTTTACTATCTCTCCTTGTATAATCTTCATTTCTTTTACCTTGGTTTGAGATGGAATATAACAGCTACTACTGTTATTCTATACCTGCCCAGTTTTCCTTTAATCCTCACATATCCACCGCTTTTATCTTCCAACCTATTTCCACTCACAATGGGTACTTTCTTATTTTAGCAATGCCACTCCACTGTCTTCTATTACCCCATGAGCAGCTCCACCCAACTTCATATCAACCTTCTTTTGATCTCTTAAGCCCTTCTCTAAGTGCATTTCTTGTAGGGCGAGGATATGCATCTTGGTTTTCTTTAAATGTTCAGATATCCTTTCCTTTTTATGTTCCTTCTTAGCCCATTGATATTCCATGATCTTATCTCCATATTCAGCCCCATCCTTTCATTTGCTCATCCTCTCTCGCTTCTTTCCCTGTGATCGTACTTCCATGCACACTTGTATCTGTCTTTCCTTCTTCCTCTCTAAATCCCCTTTGTTCTTGTCCCTTTATTTTTTCCTCTCCTTCCCCTTTGCCTCCTGTCTTCAATGGTCTCAGTCAGATTTCTTTCCCACCACCCTCTCCTATGTCTCCCCTCTTCTTCCTTCCTTATCTTTCCTCCCTTCTCTTCCCACTCATTCCTTCCTTCCTTTCCCCTTCTATAGCCATTCTCCATGTCTTCTTTTTTTCCTTCTCTTCTCATCCCCACTAATATGTTGCTCACTGACTCTCCCTCCCTTCTCCTTTCACTATATACAAATTTACATTACATTCTTCCTGTTTTGAAATATCTTCATCTCCTTCAGGCCTGATCTTCACACATCAGTACATTTTCCTGTCATTACCATGACAGTTCATTGGTGTGGTTCCTAGTTTCCACCTGCTCTGCCAAAATCATTTATCTTTTTATGTACTTTTCTCTATCTCCCTCTCTTGCTTTTCTTTTTGTGGCCTTTGCTTTACATCTTCTTTACCTCATTCATTATTCAGCTTGTCTATTACCAACTTAACTTCCCCATGCTTTAGTGCACTCTGTCCATTCTGATCCTCTTTTGCTTGCCTCTTAATTAGTGGGCCATCTAACACAGTAATGTTTTATATCTATTCCTGTGGGGTCACACACACTATCTACTCGCTTTTTTCGGTGTCTTGATTTAGGTCCGCCCTTCTCAGCTTTTTTTGTTTCAACTCCTCTCCTTTTTTCCTTATTCCCTACTCTTATCTGCCCCTAGGTTCCACCAGAGTTTCACTCATTGTACTGCAATGTCCATCTTACTTTTTACACTCCCTTGACTTTCTGGAGTGTGGATTAGCATTTCCCTCTTAACCCTTCCTCTGTATGCTACCCGAGTTTCAGTATTCAAATTCACTATCATCTTGTCTCTGTATGTTCGAATTGTCTTCTCCATCCTGTGAATTTAGTACCATGGTGACCCCTTTGTAACTAAATGTTTACCCTAAGGCTATTAAGAACAGTTTAAAACTAGATTTTTAACATCTCAATTATATATCAGTTATATTTTATGTAGGGCAGTAGTTTTACCACGTGCATCTTGTTTTACATCCTCTGAGTGCCATTTCCTTCCTGTCTAATGAAGTGGGCTATACCATAATGATCTCTAATGGTCAGTTTACTCTCCTATCTAGATACTAATCATGGAGGTCATGTTTTGTTTTATACAGCACTAATCCACTGATTGTAATTTTATATAGAACACTAATTTTCTTACATGACATTTCACTTTGTTTACATTTTGTTCTTCAGCACTCAATTACGTACCCCCCCCCCCAATCAAATGTTCATGTTCATATTACCCTCCTCTCCACCTTGGACGTTATATGGGATCCCTCTTTATATTCTCACATCATTACTAATGGATTAAGATCAGAGCTTGCTTTTTTATATAAAACAGTGTTAGTGTTACTTTTGAGTATGAAAGTGGTTGTTTCACACTTCCTTTTTAAACTTTCCTCTTCTTTCACCCTACCTGCCCTGTACATTAAGACAGTGTACTACTGCCCTTACTCCCAGAACAATAAATCACAATAAATATTACTCTGTTTTGCTTAACACGGATACATTTGCAGGAAGCTTAAGGGCAGTGTTTTTTTAATGTACCATCTTAATAGTATTTTACTTCCTGCCCTGCAATATTCAGTTGAGTTTCCGACTTGTCTGGTAGATTCAGCACCATGGTAACCCCCAACTTATGCAGTCCCAAAGGCATAGCTTAGTCCTATATTTTGGCATCTATAATGCCCCCATTTCTTTTTCTTCACTTTTAAATGTCTCCTCAGCCTAATTAATTTCCTTTGCCTCTCCTCTCATTCTCCCTCGTTTTCTGCTCTCTTTCATGCATCTTTAGTTCTCTGAAGTCTTCACTCTCTCTGCCTTTCTTCTTGTTTCCTTTATTAATTTGACCTTCTCTCTCTCTTTCTGATGGATGCTTATAAAAGACAGCATCTCACTTCTTTTCTTCTGCTTCTGTTGATTATTTGATTAAGGAGGAAGAGCAGATGCTCTTAGATTAATACAGTAAGTATTGATAGCAGTAAGCAAGACCCTGTTTGTACATGGGGCATCATCAAATGTACTCTTTGAAAGGAAATACAGAAGCAACAGAGGGAGAAAGATTAAGAGAAATTAAGATGAAACAAAGGATAACTAGACAAGAGTTGGTTGGAATTTAGAGGGAAAGAAAGAGGGGGAAAACAGGAATGCATGAAAAAAAAAGAGGAAAATAAAGGGGATACAAAAATGGGAAAATTAAAAGATAAAGAAAAAATAATACCAGTAGAAAGGACATACTTCAACGTCAACCCCAGGGCAGTGAAAGCATAGGCAAAAAGACTGAGACAACAAAAGGTGGAGAGAGGTCTATATGTATTGGAAAGGAAGGAAGGGGAGTGGGATAGGATAGAGTTGGAGGAAATCTTAAAAGGGTTCCAGGAATACTATCAAAAGTTATGTAAGAACAAAGGAAGTTGAGAAAGGTGGTTGAATGAGGGCTGGAATAATGGAAATGGCTAGAGTTCAGGAAGCTAGAGGATGAGGAAGGAGCAGGGTTACCCTGAGATAAGTAAGAATGAAGAGGTAAGAATGGCATGAGAGAAGACTACTAAAGAAGTCCCCTGGCAGAGATGGTAAGCCTATAGATTTCTGGGAACTACAGAAGGACATGATGATAATAATGCAATGGGTGAAATTATTCAATTATATGTTAGATGGTGGGCCTGTCCCTAACTTGAAGAAATAGACAGCTATTTGAGTAATTTACAAGGAAGGAAAAGAACCCAAAAACTCTGGCACTTACAGATCCATATCAGTGTTAAATCATGCTTATAAATTCTTCTTGATAACACAGGTGGATAGGGTGGGGCAAAGAATACTGAAATTGGTTTGGGGGGAATCAGACAGGCTTTGTAGGGGGAGAAGAACCACACGTAGTATAAGAATACTGCTATTAATGAAATATGCATATGACTAAGTGAGAAATGGTGTTGATTTCCTTAGATGCCAAAAAAAAAAAAAACATTTGACCAAGTAGACTGGGGGGGTATTTAATGCAAGTAAAGAAAAGGATGAAGTTCCCACAAAAAATGGTAGCAGTTATACAGATGGCATATAATGGAGCATAAGGAAGAGTGAAGATAAGAACCAGACTACCTGACAAGGTAGACATGAGGAGGAAACTGGCAAGAGGTACCCTGTCTCCTATGTCATTTGCCCTCTATATAGAGGCATTGACAGAAAAGATTCTAAACATCTTGTTTAGAGACTGTTGAAGGGTGGAGGAAAAGAAAATAATCTCTCTATGCAGATTATGTGCTAATAACATTAATAGCATAGAGAAGACATGAGGAAATTGCAGAGAATATTAAGGGAGTTAACATCAGGGTATAAGATAAGCCGAGAAAAGACTAAAATACTATTGATAGGGGAAGTTCGAGAAGAGTTACAAGTGGAAGGGATGATGAAGAGGAAATGAAGTACTTGGGAATAAGACTGAGAGATACTGTGGAAATAGTATGAATACAACATATGAGAGTATCTGGGGGAAATTCAGAGCAGATACAGGAAAGGGACACCACCTAGAAATGGATCAAAAAGTGCAAGTGCTAAAGATGAATGTAATCCCACAATTTACATCTGCAGGATAAGCCTTTCAGAAACTACCAGATATTTACTAAAGGAAGTTAAATGGCTTATCAGAGTTTATATGTGGGAAAGAAGGAAATCGAGCATAGCCTGGGATAAAGTAACAGATTCAATAGAAAATGGAGGACTGGGAGTTCCAGACCTAAAAGAGTACCTGCAGACCTGTCTAATGGTAAGCCTAATCAGAATAGTGAACATTGGAAATGTAGCAGTTTGGAAAACATGATAAACGTAAAAAGAGGAGAAACTGAAGGAAAGAGTAGATATAACGGAGGTCTTGTTAGAAAGTTCCCCAGAGGGACTGACGGAATGGACACTACATATGTAGAAGGAAGTACAAACAGTATGGGAAGAGGAGAGTGTAACAGCAGAATATTCCCTGTTGAAGATGTCTAGGAAAGAAAGGTGAAATCAAACGGTGACTTGGAGGTGGAGTAAGTGACAGGTCAAAGTGAAATATTGGGACCAGATGTAAATAGAGGGTAAGCTTTTGAGCTGAGAGGAGTAGAGAGTATGGGGTGCATGGATTATTATTACTATTAGTAGATTTGAAAGTAGCTCATTTAAAACCAGTTCACGTTTTTGGATGCAGACTGGACACGGACTCATTTGTGGGTGCCAAGTACACCACTTTAACACTGGCAAAAGTTATGTTACTTTTACAGTCTGTGAATTGCTTTTATTTATAGTTGAGACCAAAGCATAATTTGAAAAGAGCTTTTCATAACCTTTCATACTGTTAGCATTATAGTACTTGAATATTTATATAGAAAAGTAATTTGCTGACTGACCTTTTTGATGGATATTTCTGTACAGGGAATACTTGTATATTGTGGCAGTTGTATTTGCTTATCCCATAAACCTTTCACTCATTTTATATGTCATGTGGTTAATGCATGTAGAGTAAATATTGTCTAAGGTTTAATATAAATGTAGTAGACCACAGGAGGTTTTTCAGAAGTGGGAAGTACAATGAGTAGAAAACTGGACCAAATTTTCATTGATCCAAGTTGTGTACTTAATGGGATGTTTTTTCCTGTACAAGAAGCTTGGTTTGACTAGCTAAAAGAAAATTGTCTAAGATCAGGATATTCGTAGTAAACTCTAGAGGCAACATTTTTGGTCTTGGAGGTTAATATTACATTTAACCCTTTTCCGAGGCAACCTTGAGAGCACTGTTTGGTCAAGTGATTTGCTCAGTCACACAAATATGCAAATGAAAGGTGAATGGATCAAACTCTGTACCCCTGGGCATGGGGAGCAGCTTAACAGCTGAGAGATTCGGTCCTCTGCATTAATTGCTAGACAGTTTAAAGGTATATTGGACGAATATTAAACATTGCTTTATCATTTTTACACTGATTGTAAAGTCATGCTGTTAATGTACTAAAAGCAGTGTGTGTGTGTGTTCCTATCAGAAGAGCCAATGTTCGAACTGTAAACACCGAAACTGCAAAATGTCGAAGGCATGGAACAGCGATTATTCTCCCAGGGAAAAAAGTTGCTGGGCCACTCTCAGGACTTTGCTGTTTTTTCCACTGTGGTGAGTCTTGGAGTTGGAATATTTAAGTTGGGGGGGGGGGGTGGCAAAGCCCCCCACTTTATTTTGTCTGCACATTCTTTTTTTTTTTTTTTCCCTTGGGGAAAAAAAATTGCTGTTGTATGCCTTCGACATTTTGCAGTTTCGCTTTTTACAGTTCAATAGAGCGTTCACTGTTTTCAGCATTTGCTCTTCTGATATAGACCCAGATATGTGTGTGTGTGTAAAACTGCTAATGTAGATAGATGTTGGAAATGTAATTGTGTACATGTGTACTATGATACTAATGTTATAAGTATAAAAACGTGTCTTGTTTCAGCTAAACTAAACTTCCTTTGAACCTATAAAAAAGAGTTCACAATCAGCAAAAAAATTAATTTTATAAGTTTCAGTGTGAGGTGGCACAGAGGCACAGCAGTTAGTGTGGCTGCCTCACAACACTTCTTCAGTTTATTTCTTGGCTAATGTGCCTGCTGTATGAAGCTTGTATATTCTGCATTTGTCTGCATGGTTTGTTGTTGGGTGGTTGTTTCCTTTTATATTCTAATGACTTGCTATGGGTCTTCCAGATTGCCTATAGATGTGCATGGTGTGTATTTGTTTGTGTGCATCCTATGATAGGCAGGGATCTTATCCAAGGATTGTTTCTCTGCCTTGTGCCCACTGAATGGCAGGATAAATTTTGCCTGCCCTACTGTCTTGAATGGGATAAAGCAGGTACTAGAGAATAGTGAATGTGTGAATAGTTTCAGACGGTTTCTTATCTCTTTACATTTCCTTAGATGCTTTCTGTAATGTAAGTACAGATACACCACTTTCTGATATCAGTAGTCCTCTGAAGTGGGTAGACAGTTGGTATTTCCAATTTCCTCCTTAACTGCAGTTTTAGGAGCACATTCCTTCTGTCCGTGTATACCACAGTGCCATACTTTAGACTTTGAAAGAAGTGTAGCCCATCCACCCTTCAGGTCTTTTCTGTCACTTGCACTTTGGATCTCAGTCCTGTTATTTATCATGAAAAAGCTCCTGCTGTTGATGCCTACTAAATACAAGCAATTTAACTGTTTCTGTGACCAGTAGATCATGAGCCAAGATCCATGCTAGCAATGTTCTGTTGTATGATAAGAGGAGAGCGTGACATAAAGCACTGCCTTAAGTGAATATATTTCAGCCTAGGCAACCAAAAATATATGGGAGAAATTCCAGGCTTACCTTACAGCTTGAAAAATAGCAGGAGCTGAGAGTGCCTTGTAGAGGGGTCAGAGGAGGGTCCTTTGCTCTGTAGTATATTGGTTCAAGAACACTGTAAATATAGATGAAGTATATGTATGGCAGACATCGGTCACCCTTCCTCCTAAGGTGTGTGTGTGTGTGTGTGTGTGTGTGTGTGTGTGTGTGTGTGTGTGTGTGTGTGTGTGTGTGTCCAAGATGGCCACCATCTTCTCTGTGACTAGTGAGGAGTCAGGCTTGTACCTATACTCTGCTTCCACAAACATTGAGGAACCTGTGAGATGGTGTAACCACCTTAGATGAATTTGCTGTGGGTGTATCACCCACTCTCTCTTACTTGAGTAGCTGGAGCTTACCTATGAGCTGCATTTACCTTCCTGGAAGATGCTCAGTGGGTGTTCTCAGAATCGGGTACACTGCCCTACAGTCTTTTCATCGAGTCCAGCAGAGCTCACTGGGCCAGAGTGTGTGTGTGTGTGGGGGGGACTGAACATTAGGAGGTTTAACATGTGATGGAACTTGTCATTGTTGATGTAGGACACTATAACACTGTTATAGACCGACAATACCAGATATTTTGTACCACTGCTTTACTTTTCGCTGGCACATCTCTGAAAGCTAATACCCCATTGACTGACGTCTAGAGTTCAGCAGTTGTATATGGTTCCCTACAGATATTGCCCAAGATCAGGCCTGTTCTTCCTCACACCAGAGCTAGGATTAAGATTCTTTCTTTCTTTTGTTGTTTACCTTAAAATTTAAGTTAGAAAATAGTGTCCTTTATCTCATAGAAGGAAAGGCCAATGATACTCCCCCTCCCTTACAGCTTCTCTGCTTCCCTTCCCTTCTTGAATGTCCCCCTTCATCTGAGGAAACCCTAAGGCTCATGACCAATATGAACTGGCCTTTGGTCTCGTACCTTTCTCTTGGAACATTTAAGTGAGTGGAGATGAAGGTGGAGCCCTGGATCATCTCACCAGTGAAGCTAGTGCTCAAGGGTGCTATGTTTGCAGTTTTAAAACATTAGGATACCATTCTGTTTGCAGTGAGGTCTTGTCCAGTCATTGTAAAGCCTACTCCTGTGTGATCTCTCAGGCAGTATAGCTTCCAGAGACAACACCGATCACTTGGTAAGGAGTTTAAGATTATGAACTTGATGGGCAAAATGATATTTTTCTCTGCAGTACTGGAGCTTAGATCCCACAACCATCTTTGTCTTCTGTTTAAAGTTCCAGCCCTTCATAATAGATCAGACTGTAGAAAACTTTCATTCCTTCTTGATGGCAAGGCTAAGGAGCAGTTTCTCAAAACCCTTACCATGGCTTCTTCAGTGGGATTCTATGCGGTCTATTGTAATTTTGGCTATGTTAAGAGACTAGGACACCAGACTGTGGTACATAATGAAACGCCTTCAGTTCTTCTTCTTTATAGTTGAGCTTAGACAGACTGTCCTGGTTGACTCTCTATGCCCATTTCCCTGTTTCCCTGAAGGGGTGGGTGGGAGGTGGTTGGTTTTCATTGGGTAGATCTTCCAGGACATAATTGAAGATTTCTAATGAAGGAAACAAGCCTTTACCACTATAAATGATGGATATAGAGAAATATTAATATATCGGGGCAATGTTAACTCCCCAAAAAGACACCCTGTCTGACTAAGGAAAATGGAGGTTCTTCAGGCATAAGAAGAAATGTCGCTGGAAGTGCGCAAGTGGCCATCCTTCATTACGCTCTTTCTTTAGTGCAATACCGGCTTTTAAAAGCTGGTATTGAATTTGCAGTGAAACCCGACTGCTGTAGCGGCACGTGTGTGGTCTACACTATAAGTAGAGATTGGCTTAATTACAGTGTAGTGCTTTTTTGTTTCCTCCAGCTGGAGGGGGGGGGTGTTGAGCTGACTGTAATAAGCCGATCTCTAAAATGTAGAGATCAGCTTAATACAGCAAAGTTTGCTGAGGTGGTGGGGTACTGGTTTGTGGTACCGGCACAGGGCACTGTTAGTCAGCTACACTTCTGGGCATCAGACAGTTTTGCCAAGCCTCTCAGGATGTCAACTCCATGGTGTCCAGCAGTTGTAGTCCTTACCACTGCCAAGGACTGTCCATGGGAGGATAGTTCTGTATGTTTTTCCTGACTTGGCAAACTGTCACAAAGGATATTATGCTTTAGATTTGGTCTTAGGCAGCTGTGTTTTAGAGCTGTTATGACTTGCCCAGAAAGAGCTGTGCCCAGAGATCAAGCTATCTCTAAAGATGACTTGGGATGGGCTCAGACTCTGTTACTTAGTAAACCCTTTAAAGTCACTGTCTTATTTGGAAAGGTAGCAAGGATTTTATCCTCACCTTTTTTAGTTCCAAAGGGAAGAAGAAACTTCTGTTCTTCTGTAGACTTAAGTGACTTCACCAAGTACATCCTGTATGTCAAGTGGTGGATGGTGATCTTTCAATGGTCATGCCTCTTGCTGCTAAAGGGCACCTGGTTGGTGTCTCTGGACTTGAGATGCACCTTCTGGCATATCAGCATCTATATTTCATGTGGGCACCACTTTCTTTGTAAAATTGTTTACCATTTGATCTCTTTTGTGCACCCACAGTATTTATTTTACTGGTGCTAGAGACCTTGAAGGAGAAGGATCTACTTTCTCCCCTAATTGGAAGGCTGGCTACTGTAACTGTGTTGAGGTTCTCAGAGGTACGATCCTTGGTCTGGACATTTCTGTGGTTACTAATTCTGACATATCTCCATTAGGTGGTAGAAGCCTTGTGTGAGCTCACATCAGAGAACTGCCTATATGGGTCAGAGTTGGACACACTTTAGTACCATCATTCTTTGGACAGAACAGCCTGTAAGGTAAGTTTCATGGCCAGCTAGGTGAGCATGCCAGAGACAGTCAAGGCTCAAATCCTGCTGTGCTTGATGATACTGCTTCCATGCCTGAGGATGCAGGTATTGTAGTGAATTGTGGGGTGCCAGTGCATGTACCATGTCCTTTGGAATTGTAGACTGTTCCACCATCCCTGCTGTAGGACGACTTCTTGTAGCAGAACTTTTTTCAGCTGTTTGACAGTAGTTTGGGAAGCTACCTCGGCATTTTCCTGATTAATTGGAAGTGGCTCCCACAGGGAAAGGGGGGTCAACAAGAGGCATCAGCCAGTTGGAGCTTTGGGCAATGGGTTTTGCCATGAAATCCTGGGAGAAGGAGAGACCAGAGCCTTCACGCTCTGGTCATGCAGCCAGTCTGTGAAACAGTACATTAACAAACAGGAATGCACCGACCTCTCGCTGTAGAGAAAGTTTTTACAGGTCTGGCAATGGGCCATAGACAGGTCTCATCTTTGCAGTTGTTCTGGTTCCTGAAGAACTAAACATGCTGGCAGACACCTTGAGCCACAGCATCAGTATTGTCCTGGAAAAAATGGTCTGGTATAAAGAGTCCTTTTCATTGGGCAGGCTGCTGCCCACATTCCTCACCTCAGTCATTTTTTTTCTTTCTCAATTCTTCAGCTTTTTTGTTCAGGAGATCCTGCATCTCCTGACGGCACACACTAAGATATCATGGGATAGACATTTAAAGCTCGACTTGTCCTGGTACTTGCAAACTCTTTCCTGTCATTGTCAGACTTTGGATTTTGAGCATGACATCAGCCATGGAAAGGTTCTTGCCTTTATGCCAAAGAAATAAATCTATTGAAGTAATTGTGTAGCTTCAGGATTGTGAGTCAAGACCTGTATCAGCATTGCCTCTGCTGCCTCGATTAAGTACACTGCATTAAGTACTGACTTAAGTGCCTGTATTTCAGTCTCACTTCTTGAAGACACAGGCAGGAGAAATTTCAGACCCGCCTTTCTTCTTGCAGGATGCTGATTGTGCTTTGCACAGGCCCCAGTGGGAAAGTCTCTCACAATTTATTTAATTAATGTATTCATAATTTGTTAACCAGGTTAGTGAACTGGCTTACTAACCCTTTTCAGCCTTGGCCTGGGCTCATAAAGCAGAGAGGAGATATCAGTTAATGTAGTATGATCACCACAGTAAGATTGCACTGTGTTGTAAAGGAGACTGCAATACTTAAACACAGTATCAGAAGGAAAAACAAATTACATTTACTTTATAGTTATTTTACAGTATCTACAAAATATTACAGTTCAACAGTAATAGCTGGTATGAGCATTTCAGGTGAGGTTAATTGGGAATGAGACTAGATTGTTATCCAGGGTCATGAAAACCCTGAGTTCATAATCTAGCTAGCTGTTGGATAATGTATTGTATATTTACACTTTAGCAAGCACTTGTTTTCTCATCAGGGTCAGTGGATTTTCCTTCTAGAGCACTGGAAAGTAGACTGGGCTGTCTGCTTTGAGGAAACACTTGAGATTTCTGCATGTGGTTTTATTGGCTGGAGAATTTATTAATCAGCTTATCTTGTTCTTAGTGCCTTTATAAATTCTGTACAGTTGAGTGGCTCTTGGCTCGTTTATACAAAGTGAAGTACTTTTATTGAATAATCACACGTTTGTGAGCTGTTTAAGGGACACTGCTGTATCCATATCTTTGTTTGTTGTAGCACTTCACTCCGGACACTCTTAACTGTGCTTTTACATTAGGGGAACTGGGATTATTCATCTAGTAACTGTAGGTGTTTACCTGGTCTTTCTGAGTTGGGAAACCCCCCAAAGGGCTCTAAGTATTTTTTTCTTTGCACTTCTCTTATACACTGGGGCAGTTAAAAAAAAAAAAAAAAATCTATACTGCTTGCTGCTGATGTTCTTCGTGTTTCACTGTTACAGTCATTACATTTGGGTTATCTGCTTGCAGTAGCTCTCAGTCGGCCTGATTAACAAAGTCTTGGGTCCTGCGTCAGTTGCTGTCCCTTCTTCCATGACGTCAGGTCGTCAGGGGTATAAAACATGCAGCCGACGCAATTAAATCAGGTTTTTTTGCCGTGCGGTGCCCGAAGCAGAAGCAGTTCACAAGTGCTGGTTGGCCTACTCCTGAAATTTTCATTTTCGAGTTTCAGAACTGAAGTCTTTAACTAAAGCTAAGTACCCCGTTAGGGAAACTTTTTCTTGCTCCTTACCGATGTCACTAAAAGTTAATAATTGCATTACTTGTGGAAAGCAAATACCTCGCAAAGATTTTAATTCGTACTGTATTCCTTGCCTAGGCCCTGACTACAACGTACCTTGCTGTCGGTTTTGTGCTTTATTTAATCAGCACACTATCCGTCATCGGTATATTTTTGCCTCTAACTATTTCAGTTCTCAGTTTAATTATCCAGAAATGTCTGTTAGCCATCTGATTACCGGGATTCCGAAAAAATGCCAAGATAAGGACAGAGACATGCCGCCAAGGTCCAAAGCTGCTGACGACGCTTCTCCTAAGCCGGTCGCCAGTTCACTGGTAATCAGTGAGGTGCTTTTGCAGCCCCTGATACCCGCTACTTCTGAATTGCAGGCCTCTACTGAGACTCATTCGGAGTCCGGTATGATGCAAAATGCTTTAATTGGGGAACCTGCGGATGTCTCTACCTTGGATGGGTCCGGAGCCGCTGTGCAGGCACAGGCTTCTGAGGGTGTATTCAGGCCTACGGATTTGCATATTAAACTGACGTCTCCTTCTTCTTTTAGGCCAAAATCTCGAACCATGCCTAAGAAACCGATGCCCAGGCCGCATGCTCACGCCTCTATGCCTAAACACAAATGATAAGAATGGCTGAAGATCTTATAACTCTAATCAGGGGAAGCCAGCCTCCCCATTCTAAGAGACCTAGGACTGAAGTTGTTTGAGTCTTCTGACCAGGATTCTGATTTTTCTGATTCTTCTGATGATCTGGATTTGCCCTTATCTACTTATGAGGATTCTGATGCAGAGGACTCTATTCCCTCCAGAGGATTTTTCTTTTGGTGAGACCTTACATACTCTAAGGGAGCAGTTCCACTGAGAAAGCCAGGATTTTTCTGATTCAAAAAAGAGGCTTAGGGATTTCTTACTCCTGCCTCAGAATAGGCCTTTAGCTGTACCCTCCTGTACTAGACATTGTTGATGATGCCTTTTCAGAATTTAGTTTGGCCCCTGATTCTTTGCCTCCTGCTCCCAGAAAATGTGACAGATATTACAGGGTTCCTGATTCACACAAGTTCCTTTTTAAAAATCCTATTGCGGATCCAGAGACTATTTCACAGGGACCCAAGGGCATTAAGGCTTCTGCTGCTAAAAACCCTACCCCCTCTGATAGAGACTCCAGGGAGCTGGATAGATGGGGTAAGAAAGTTTACACTTCTGCAACCTTGGCCAGTAGGGCTTTAAACTGCCAGTTTCATATGTTAAAGTATCAACAACTTTTTATTGGATTGCTTAAACAGAAAATGATGTTGATTCCTGACTGTGCTGAAAATAAAGAATTACAGGATTTAATGCATTCTGCTGAACAGGTTGGAAAACATACTTTGCAATGTGGATTTGATTCATTAGAGACCTCTTGCAAGTCTGCTGTTACTGAGTCTGTGCTCAGAAGACATGCTTGGCTTAAGGAGCAATCTTTGCCTGATCATGTTAAAGCCAAATTGTTGGATGCTCCCTTAAATCAGGACGGCCTGTTTAGCAACAAGGCTGAGGAAGTTCTTAAAAAGATGGAAGATAAAACTAAATCTATGCAAACTGTTAAAGATTTCTTACAAGTTCAGCCTCTTAGATTTAGTAGACACTGGCCCTATAAAAATTGGTCATTTCCAGCCCCTTCCAGGTCTTCTCATGCCAAACCTAGACACAGCAAAAACCCCAGGTTTCAGTCCCAAGGGACATACAAGACTAAGCAGTGGGGGGTTTCCGCAACCAAATCTGAGAGTAGTAAGACTCCCCCCTATGGAAAACTGTCTCAATGACTTGTTTTTAAAACTTTCAAGCACTTCCCAACTGAATGCTCCTTTAGGCGGAAAGATTGGTCTTCTGGCCAAAAACTGGGAACTCATTACCCAGGACAAATGGATTTTAAATATAGTGTCCCAAGGATACAGATTTCACTTTCACACATTACCAACACCAAGTGGGTGGCCAGATCTACCCCCAAATCAGTTGGCAGAGGCCCAAAATCAAGTACTCTCTCTCTCAAACATGGGGGCTATTCAGTTGGTACCAGAAGAGGAAAAGGTACAAGTTTTCTTTTTGAGACTTTTCCTGCTACTCAGAAAAGGCAATACATGGTGTCCTATCTTGGACCTTTCTACTCTAAATACCTTTCTGGTGATTCCAAAATTCAAAATGCTGACTCTTCACCAGCTGCTTCCTATGCTAGGAAAAGATGCATGGTTGGCAACACTAGACTTGCACATCCCTGTCAGGGAGTCTTGCAGAAGATACCTTCGCTTCAAAGCAGGCTACATGCACGATCAGTTCTCTGCACTGCTGTTTGGCTTGTCTACTGTGCCCAGGGTATTCACAAAGTGCCTAGCTCCAGTCACTGCATTTTGCAGGCAAAGAAATATTCAAATATACCCATACCTGGACGATTGCCTAATTCAGGCAGAAAGCCGGGACATTCTTTTGAATCATCTGGCCTTTGTTAAAGGGGTACTGACTTGTCTGGGGTTCACCATAAATGAAAAGAAATCACACCCGGTACCCTCTCAACAAATTATATTCCTGTGAGCAAGCTTGAATACAACTTCCCAGATGGCTTTTCTCACACCAGAGTAACGGATTCATTTGACAACCTACTTCAAAAAAGTGGCCACAAAAACCCAGCTGTCTGCAAAGCAAATACTGCAAGCCTTTGGGGTTCATGGCCTCCTGCATTCTTCTCATTCCATATGCAAGGCTGCATATGAGGAAACTACAATGACATCTCAAAAGCCTATGGTGTCAACATTCACAGGATCTAGAAGCAAGGCTTCCTGTCATACCTTGCCTACGTCTAGAGTTCCTTTGGTGGGCAGAGGCCTGCCACCAATGCAGGGGACTACCATTCGCATTACCTCCTGCCGCCCAAATCTTAACAGACGCATCAGACTATGCATGGGGGGGCTCACCTGGCAGGGAAATGCATTCAGGGCAAATGGAACCCAAGTCAAATGCACCTACACATAAACCAAAAGGAAATGTTAGCTGTACAGAATGCTCTGACAGCCTTCAAGGACCACATTCTTCCAGGACAACTAATGGTAAAGATGGGCAACACCACTGTCATGTGGTACATAAGCAGGGGGGTACACATTCTTACCCGCTCTGCAGACTAGCCATGGCATTGTGGAGCACAGCCTTGAGCTACCAAGTGAATCTATAAGCTCAATTCCTGCCAGGAAAACTAAATACACTGGCAGACGGTCTAAGCAGAAACCTCATGGACCCACATGAGTGAAAACTGGAACCAAGGATTTTCAACATGTTGACAAGCAAATGGGGGGAGCCTAGATATAGACCTGTTTGCCTCCCCCCAGAACCATCAACTGGACAAATTTTGCACAAGGATTCCCCACAAGCTAGCTTGGAAAGTGGATGCCCGATCCTTCAGCTGGAAAAAACTATCAGTTTATACCCTTCCTCCTCTACCTCTGCTCTCCAAGGTACTACTAAAGATCAAACAGGACAAGCCAAGGATGATTTTAATTGCACCAGACTGGCCTCGCCAACACTGGTACCCACTCTTGCGCAGTGTGTCATGCTTGGTGCCATGGCACCTGCCTCAGACTCCTTCCCTGTTGTTTCAGCAGGAGAACCAGATTCTGCACCCTCAGCTGCAAACCCTGAACCTAGCAGCCTGGCTAACTACCTAATCTCTCCTTTACCATCCCTCAGTAAATCTGTGATGGATATCATTTAAGAGGCAAGGAGGCCTAGTACTAGAAAATCTTATGCTGCAAAATGGAAAACATTTTGTGCCTGTAACCAATCTCAAGGAATGAACGCAGCAGTGCCACAGATACTACAATACTTGACTGAGATGTTTCATAAGGGCCTGTCCTTTTCCTCCATCAAAATTCATGCCTTAGCCATTTCAGCACATTATAGCACAGAGCCTCCCCTCTTCTCTTACCCATGCTCAAGCAGTTCCTCTGAGGGGCCAAAAATGTAAGGCCACCCAGAAGAGCTCCAACTCCAGCCTGGGATCTTAACTTTGTCTTGGAGAAACTCACTCTTCCTCCTTTCGAGCCAGCTGCTACTGCAGATTTAAAATTTCTTTCCTGGAAAACCGCTTGCCTTCTAGCAATCACTTCTGCAAGGAGGGTATCTGAATTACAGGCCCTTATGGCAGTGGAACCTTTCATCATCTTTCATGCGGACAGGGTGTCCCTCAGAACCAGTCCTTCCTTCATGCCCAAGGTGGCATCCAGTGTAGCTCTTAATTAGTCCATTCATTTGCCTACCTTCTTTCCTAACGCACAGAACAAAGGGGAGTGGATACTGCACTCTTTAGATGTGCACAGACAGCTTAGATTCTACTTGGACAGGACTAAACCTCAAAGGAAATCTGAACAACTGCTAGTGGCATTTGTTGCAGGGAAAGAGGAGAAAACTATTTCAAAACAAACCATTTAAAAATGGATAGGCCACTGCATTCATTTCTGCTATAAGCACCATGGAAAACCTATCCCACAGGGCATCAGACCCCATTCAACCAGGGCTGCATCTACCTCTACCGCCTTTCTCAGGGGCGTCCCTACTAGGGACATCCTAGAAGCTGCTACCTGGAGTTCTGTACATACTTTCACCAAGTATTATCATTTGCCAGTGTTCTCTAAATCCAGAGCTGGTTTTGCCACTGCAGACTTGCAGGGCCTTACAGATGGTCCTAATTCTATTTAAATTCCTCCTCCCAACCTTAGCTTCGGGAATCTACCCAAATGTAATGACTGCAACTGTGAAACACAAAGAACATAGTACAGTTGTGTACACTTACCATAAATGTAGATGTTCGAGTGTATTTACTGTTGCAGTCCTGGTTATCCTCCCTCCAGCCCCCTTTCTTCTCTTGGCTATACCTCTACTCTCACTTACTATGCTCAAAAAGCTTTTTGGTGTCTTTGCTTTTTTGTTGGAGGTATATCCTTGTATTTATAGATTTAATTGCTTCCCATTAGGGGGGCACCTGACATCTGGGGCAAGAAAAACTGATGTAATGGCGTCGGCTGCATGTTTTATACCCCCGATGACCTGACGTCATGAAAGAAGGGACAGCAACCGACGCAGGCCCCAAGACTTTGTTAATCAGGCCAACTGAGGGCTACTACAAGCAGATAACTCAAATGTAATGACTGAAACAGTGAATACACTCAGATATCTACATTTATGGTAAGTGTACACAACTGTACTTTTTGCATTGTATTTTACTACTACATTTGTTGCACTTTGACTGTATTTTACACCAACTGCTGCTTTTACTTAATTTACAGAAATATCTGTTTCTGCTGTTTTATTCTGTTGCTATAATTAATGCAAGAAAAAAACTGTGCTGTTTTTTTACACTGTTGCTTATTGAATTTTAAAAAATCCTGCTTTTTTTCTGTTCCCTTGCACTTCTGTTGGCCGTAGTATAGGCTGGATTCAAACTGGCCGAATTCTAGTCTGTTTGTAGATTGAGCACCAAAAATCAGGACATCTGTTTTTGGACAAGCCACCTTGTACCCTCATGGCAGGAGTGTACAGTGGGACTGTCTAATTGAAGGTTACAGGTTCAGGGCCAGTTTGAGCTATTTCATTGGTTTCTTTGTGCTAGCTGATTTGATGTTGCTGGCATCTTTCTCCTTTTCTGCTGAGATACCAGCTTCAAACCTTGCATTATGGACTGTCAGTTTCCCTCTGTTTCTCCTGCCAGTCTAGTGCACATGTTTTTTGAGGCAGTGTAGCAACTGCCACATGTACTCAGACGACTCCTTAGTCCTAAATCACTCGAGTAAAATTTGCGAGAGATGGTCCTAGACTAGGAATATGGAATCACTGCTCTCTCATACCTAGGACAGCAACACTAAACAGGTTGTCAACTCACACATTGCAACTTCTGTTTGTAATATGCACCCAACACGTAAACCTTCATATACAGAGGTAATCTCCAGAAATCTACCTAAATACCAGAAACCTCCAAAGCACAAACATGCTACAGCTAACACAACACCCAAAGCATTCAATACACACAAAAACACCTGACTCCTTTGTTTCACCAAATAAGCCCTTAAGGCAATGCACAACTATTCCAAATGTTTTAGTTATAGGTGACTCTGTAGTGAGACAGACAGACACCCCAATCACCAGGTTGAGCACGGAGAAGGTTATGGTCAGCTGCCTGTCTGGTGCAAGGATTCACCAAATCACTCATGCACTCAAGTCTCTCAACAAGTACCGCTATGACTTTGTCATAGTTCATGTTGGTGTATGTTCCTAGCTTTGAGCAGCATTTTACCCTAGACTAGGATGATACCACAATATAAACAGAAAATGATTGACTTCAATAATTGGCGTTGTTTCTGGTGTCATTGTAAGGGGATCCAGTTCCTGTCAGCCTGGGATGATGTAGTGGATAGACCATGCTGCTTTGTCAGTGATGAACTTCACCTGGCACCTCTAGGCTTCCGGTTGCTGGCTAAGGCACTTGCCTTCCCCCATAATGCCTTTTTTAAGCAATGTCACAACAACAAAATTCCCGACGTGAAAATATCAAACGCAGAGAAATGAAGGGTCATACCGCTGAACGCAAGTTTAAATCAGAAACTGCACTCTCTGAAAGCACTCCTCTCCCTGGAAGATGTCGACGTCTGTGCAGTCACAGAAACCCAGCTCAAGGCCTCAGGAAGTACCCTAGCCTTGCAAGGCTACAATGCCTTCCACACTTTCAGACCGCAAATTGAAGGTGTCAGAACCAAAGGAGGTGGAATATCTGTTTTCATTAAAGATAATTACACCTCTAGACTGGTTAGACAAGAAAACATCATGGAACTACTCCAAGTCCAAATGATTGTGGGGTAGACCCCCCCCTGCAGGTCATTGTCAGTTACAGGTCCCTTGCCATCAACCAAGATGCCCACACAGTTTATTTAGACCTACTTGGGACAATTAAGATGCAACAACCTAACACCCTAGTCTTGGGTGACTTCAACTATCCTTCCATTAATTGGGAAATTTGTATGAGCGCAAACTCACTTGCACAAAAGTTCCTGGACTTTAACTCAAATGCCCAGGAACAAATAGTGTACCACCCCACAAGGGGCTCCAATATTGTAGACCTGGTCCTCACCAATATGAGTGACCGAAGCAATGCCTCAAGCGTTGGGCCTGCAGTGGTTAAATGCTACCACAAATCAGTTATTTTTGAAGTAGCAATACCACCAGAACTCCCCAAAGGAGAAGTCAAGCTAAAAAAAACTTCACCAAAGCTAATATACGGTCTTAAGGGAGGGTATTATTCACTTCCGAGCTCCAGTTTCCACAGATGGCATTGACAGGTGTACACTGATACCCTGTCTGAACATCCACATAAATGTATACACACAGCCATGCCGGATAGGATTAAAGCAAGATCCTCAAGGGAAAAAAATGCCTTCATGGATGTCTAGCATTAATAAATTATACAGTAAGTGAAAGAAGCTGCTGTCTAAAACTACAAAAATAAGATCCCAGAACTGGAAGAGCACCCTCCTCAGCCTAAACAAGGAAATAAGACCACTCATAAAATCTTCTAAGAATAACTATGAGAAAAATTTAGCAGCCATAGCCAAGGATAGCTATAAGGCTTTCTTCAGGTACATCCACAACCTAAAAGGTAGGACTCTGATGTGTGCCGAACTAATTGTGGATGGCATCACACACCCTGTGGAAATTACAAACCTGCTACCAGACAGGTTTGGCAAAAATTTCACCCCCCTTGTTTACCTCCCAAGCATACCACAAACCATGTCTTCATCATGTCCTCCTCCCTGCATCTCCAAAGAGCAAATCATCAGTGCTCTCTCCAAGACTAAGAACAAGCATCCATGGGACCAGATGGCATTCTGGGCTGTGTTGTTAATGTACTAAAACAAGAGCTAGCTACTCCATTAGGCACTCTATTCAACCACAGCCTAAGTACTGGCTTTGTCACCGCTGAATGGAAAACAGTGACTGTTATCCCCCTCCACAAAGGTGGTAACAGACCCGGATAACTATAGCCCCATAAGTTTAACCAGTCTCATCTGTAAGGCAATGGAATGGATCATCATGGACCTCATAAATAAGTATATAGGTGGCATCCAAACCCTGGATCCTTCCCAGTTTGGTGTTGTCAAGGGTTTGTCATGACTGCTGAACCTGGTGGACTTCTTTGAGAATGTGACCAGACCCATAGATGAGGTCAAAACCGTGCACATAGCCTATCCTGACTTGACCAAGGCCTTTGACACTATCCCACATTTATTTATTTAACATTTGTTAACCGGGAAAGTCCGACTTGGAACAAAGCCAATTTTCAGCGGAGGCCCAGAGAGAAAGGCTCCAGAGCATCATTGACAAACTAACCCAGTTGAATATCAACCCCTATGTTGGCAGGTGTGTTGCAGACTGAATCACAGATTGACAGCACTCGGTCAAAGTAGGAGACTTTACCTCTACCAGCAGACCTGCCACCAGTGGTGTCCCACAAGGGTCATTGCTGGGCCCCCATCGTTTGGCATATACTTCTCAGAAGTCCAGGCCACAATGGATGGGCCGTGGCTAACCAAGTTTGCTGATGACTGAAAATTAGGTGATGTGATATTGAATCCCCTAGTGATGTCAGCGTACTTCAAAAGGGGCTTACACAGGCCAGTGATTTGTACCAAAGCCATGGTCTTAAACTAAAAGCAAAAAAAATGCATCATCATTCCCTTTGATCAAAACAGTGTCCCTGCTTATTATAAAATAAACAATAATACCAAAGTATCAATTTAGTAGTGAGAGACCTGGGAACACAAGTTGACTGTGGCTTCAACTTTGACCACCATGTGTCTACTGTGGTGAGGAAGACATTCTGTGTCATTCATCTGATTAGCAAATTAATCACCTCAAGAAGCAAAAGAGGTTAAAGCTTCCCTGCCTGTACTTGTCCCTCATCAGGCCTATTACTGACTATAATGCTCCCTTTGGTATGTACTGTACCAGACACCTGCAGCAACTTGAGAGACCTCAGAGATTTCTAACTAAGAAAATTCAGCATCTCCAGCACGTCTTATATGGACAGACTGAAGTCACTATATTCTATAGCATATAGACTACTCAGAGACAACTTGTGTTTGGTTTACAGGGCTATCTGTGAGCTATGTCTAATGGAAATGCATATCCGTAAGTCAAATGGGAATAGAGTCATCGATTCAGGGACCTCAGTCTAGCTTGTGACATAAACAGGACCTGCTGGAGATGCATATCTCGGAAGTTGTCACTCCTCTGGAATAAGTTTACACTCCATATTGAGCAGAGCACCTCCATGACCCTGTTTAAGCGGAACCTGGATGACTGGATGGGAAACCATACACTTCTGCCAGGGATTGCCCTGGCCTCTCCTCTGGACATGGGTAGTCCTTGCTAGAAAAGCATTTGGCATAGACAATCTCTCTCATCTGGTATTATATTTGGATTTAACAGCTAGACTTGTAAAGACCCTCAGGTCCAGTAGCCTAGTAACATTGTATGAACCTATGTGGCTTTCTTCTGAAGGTGATGAATCCCAGGGTATTGCAAGATCACCGCAAGAAGGTGAAGGATACAGAGAGCAGGGGGTCAGACTTAAGGTTACTGGAGGTGAACCCATTCACCAAGATGGGTTCTGCAGTCCTAGCTTTCCTTGTTCTAGGTAGTGGTTAATATAGTCAGTGATCACCCAAATCCATGTCTTCAGAAAAAGATACTACTTATGTACTTTAAAACACTCACAAATGCTGTATTGTTGAAGGACAAACTCTCTTTTTTTATTTAGATGTTCCTACCCACATCCTCTAAGCCATCTCTCCCCCTCTTTGGTACTTTTGTAGAGCCTGTTTTCCCTGCTGAGGGGAGCCTCTTACTATGAAAGTTGTAAAAATGTTTGTGTGTAAATTCTATGGTAAGAAATGAAGAAATACATGTTTCATCTGAAGTTATATGGACAGATTAAATGTAAAACCTTAATACAACTATCTATGTATAGTCATGCTTATTGACACTGTAGCATCAGTTGTCATATCATGCCTTTGCAAAGTTTTGCTGTAAAGTACATGCATTGTCTTTGTAACTCATTAAGCATTCCAACTGGGTCGTGGCTGAAAAGTGTCATATATACATGCACACATGCAGGTGTGTGTGTCGTGTATAAAAAATGCTTGCACCTCTCCTCCACCTTGGGAGGTGACTGGGGGATTCATGAGAGATGCATCTGGGCCACCCTTTTTTGGAGGCATTTCACAGTGTCTAAGTAATGTCCTCCACCTTCAAATCTCCTAACTTCCATATTTTATAGAAACTCCTCCCTGCCAGCAGCTACAAGTAGTCCTGCTTCAATATCCTTATGCCAGTGTCTTAAGAGATTTACTCACATTTGTAATACTTATTGTTGGTGCTCGTCTTTAAAACAATGTAACGATGTTAATATTCCACAAGGAATTTTTTGTTTGTATAATGGGTCTAATGAGTAATGAGTAGAGGGGAACAATGACCTCTTTTTTTCTGGATGAGAAACCTTTTGTTATGAGTTGAGCCACGTAGGATTTCCTGACCACTGTGGCGATGTGATTATCAAAGGAGAGACTACTGTCCACCTGTGTCCCAAGGTCTCTTATCACATTTTCGGCATTAAGTAGACTACCAGCTATGTGGTAGTTCATGGGTACAGAGTTTTTACCAAAGGGGATGACAATACACTTTTTGGCATTGAGCTTCAGGCCATGGCTTTGACACCAGGCATCTGTCTCAGTGAGGCCCTTTTGTAATATGTCCACATCGTTAGGAGTTTTGATTATGGCTCCTAGTTTGCAGTCATCTGCAAACTTTGTTAGCCAAAGACATTCTGTGTTAGCATGTACTTTAGAGGAGTAGATACCAAACAGGAGAGGACCCTGGACTGAACCCTGTGGTACTCCACTTGTCACTGGTCTGAAGTCGGATTTGGAGTCTGCTACTTTCACAGTGTGGGTTCTGTCCATGAGCCAATTGGCAACCCATCTTGTGACATAGGGATTTATACCTAGTTTAGTGAGCTTATCTATAATTCCAGAGTGGGGGATGGTGTTGAAAGCCTTGGCGAGATCTAGATAAGCTGTGTGAACCACCTTACCCTCATCTATGGCTTTGGTGACTGCTTCAAAGAAGTCAATCAGGTTTAGGAGACATGATTTGCCTTTTACAAATCCGAACTGGGTAGGGTCCAGAGTTTGGAGATTACCAATGTCTTTGTTTATGAGTTCCATGATGATACGTTCCATGGCCTTGCAGACCAGGCTCGTCAGGCTAATGGGGCGGTAGTTCCCGGGGTCCGTCATGGCTCCCCCTTTGTGGAGTGGGATAACCGTCACGGTGCGCCATTCAGTTGGCACAAAGCTTGAGGTGAGGCTATGACTGAACATGGTACTTGGGTAGAGTGCCAGTTCATTCTGTAGTTCATGTAGAATGCAGCCTGGGATATTGTCAGGTCCCATGGATGCTGTGTTCTTGGCTTTGGAGAGTTTGTGTTTTACCTGTGCAGCCGTGATTACAGGAACTTTGCATTCTTCTGGTATAGAGATGGGCCCTCTAGGGGTGAGAGGGGGGTAAAGTTAGCACTGAACCTATCTGGCAGGATGTTGTCAATATCAGTTGGTTCTGTATATTTAGTGCCATTGTGCTGTAACTCAGAGCAGATCTGAGTGTTGCCATTGAGATTCTTGACATAGCTATAGAATGCTTTGTGGTTGTTTTTAAGAGTCAGTGGCAATTTTGTTTTCGTAACTATCTTTGGAGGATTTTATGAGGGATCTCAGCTTCTTACTGAGGTTGACCAGGGCGTTCCTCCAGTCATGGGATTTTACTCTTTTTTGCAACAGTTTCTTTTTTCTGTTGTAGAGTTTGTTTATGGCACAGGACCACCAGATCGGCTTCCTTTTTTTGGAGGATAGCATCTTGGTTCTATTAGGGATATCATGATCCATGCACTCGTGTAAGTGCTTATAAAGTGCATTTGTGTAGGATTCAGCAGTCGTAACTCTATTTTCCGTCTGCATGAGTGTCATGAAGTTTGCCACTTTTGCCTTAAGTGTGAAGTTGTTTTTGGAGAAGTTTTTTACGGTGGTTTCCTTAATTGGGGGTGGGGGCGGGATGTGGATGTCTAGGGTGATTAGCTTGTGGTCGGATCTGACCAACGAGGAATTGACCTCTGGTGTGGAACACCAGTTGCCCATGTTGGTAATGACCAGGTCTAGGATATTACTGCCCCTGGTGGGGGTGTGAATAAGTTGATCCAAGGTGTTGGAATTTATGAATTCCAGAAAACGTTGAGCAAAAGAGTTGGTACATGAGTAGTTTTCCCAGTTAATGGTGGGGTAGTTCAAATCGCCCATTATTAGGGTGTTAGGTTTGTACCCTAATACTTTCCAGTGTATCAAGAAATGAGGAGTGGGAATCTTGGGGCATGGTGGGGGGTCTGTAGCAAGCTACAATTTGGATTGCGGTCTTGCCCAGAGTTAGTTGCACTTGGATAATCTCGGATACATTATGCTGTTCAACTAGCCTGGAGGTGTGGATATCCTTAATGAATATGGACACGCCTCCACCTTTAGTGCTTCGTTCTGGGTTAGGTGGCCGAAAGGTGTGGTATGAATTATAGCATGGTAATGCAGGGGTGCTTTCTGGAGCTTTGAACCAGGTCTCTGTCACTGCACAGATGTCGATGTTTTCCATTTTAAGAAGTGCCTCGAGTGAGTGCATTTTGAGGTTTAGATTTCTAGCATTGAGTAGCATTACCCTCAGATTTTGCTTGCTTGTACCTGTTACAGTGGTGAATTTGTCATTTGTACCTTGCCTAAAAAAGGCACTATGGGGTGGCAAGAGCCTTAGCCAGTATCAGGAATCCCAAGGGCGACAGGTGCAGGCCATCTCTGGCAAAGCATCGTGGTCTGTTGATCATGTCGTCCCAGGCAGGCAAATACTGGATCCCCTTAGAATGACACCAGAAGCTTAGCCAATTGTTGAAGTCAATCATTGTGTCCTTGTACTGTGGCATCATTCTAGGTGATGGCAGGATGCTACTCAAGGCCAGGGTGTTACCTGCTTGGGCTGCAAGATCGGAGAGCTCCTCCATGTCTCTTTTCATGTAGTCCAGGGAGGTACATCTCAGGTCATTCACACCAACATGGACAATGATAGTGTCATATTTGTACTTGCTGTGGAGTGACCTGAGTGCATGCGTTATGTGGCGGATCCTGGCACCTGACAGGCAGCTGACAGTGACTTTCTTCTTGTTTAGCCTGGTGAGTGGAACATCAGTGTGCCTTACTATAGAGTCACCTATGACTAGAGTGTTGGGTACGTTGTTATGCCTTATGGGCTGTGGTTGAGTGGCACACTGAGTTTGTGGGCTGTGTGTCATTTGGGTTGTGTTGGGGGGTGGAGTTTGCTTGCGTTTCTGCTTTGGAGGTCCCTGATGATTGTCTCTCCTTCTGAGGCCTTGTTGTGTCTAATGGTTACATATGGAATGATTCTACCTGGGGGGCATGATGGTTGTATTAAACAGAATTGTCATGTGCTTGTAAGACACTAAGACAAAAAAAAAAATCAGTATAACAAAATTAAGCCAAATTGTAGTGATCAGATGCAACTTAAGCAAATTTGAGCAGCTGCACCATTATCAGAACAATTATTTGAAAGTTCAACCCCACAAACCGGTGAGAAGTTAAAAAAAAAAAGCTGACTATGAGTGATGCGTTCAAATAGACCCTATCATACATCCTTCTGCTTTTTGAAGAGGAACAAAATGTAACTCTTGATTCTGTAGCATTACACTTAATGGGCATCTCATGCCATTAAACAAAAACTAAACCATAGCAAATCAGTTGTTGAAGTGGATGTCAAAACTGGTGAAATTAACCTGACTGGATTGCCTGCATAGAATCTTCATCCTTGAAGAAGGCTCAGAAACAAATAAAAATTAAGATACTGTAGGAATCGGAAAATTAAAAAATAGTCTAAATAAGAGATCTTCAGGAAATTATCTGCTGATCAGAGGAATTCCAGAATCCCTCATACTGGAGAAACTTCAGCAAAATGCAAGAGAATATTGGGTTCAGCTGCAGGCTCATATTCGCATGGAACAAACTATGTGGTGGGCTGGGGTGAGGGTGGAAACACACAGAGCCCTCAAAGCCCTCTTGCAGTTGGTGCAGATGTTAACTCACCTTAACAGACATATTTGTGAATAGTGAGCCAAGCAGAATCCTCCCACATCATCAGAGAAGGAAAAAAGAAAAGATAATTTATAATAATTGTACTGTCTTAATTGTGAATGAACTTCAAGATGAAATTTGCAAGTAGGGGAACAGATGTATTTATGTATGTATGCATATTTGGATTACTGGTTTGTTCAGCTGGATTGTAGACTATTTTCAGTGGCAACACAGGGAGACAAATTTAAAACTCGGGCATAAAGTAAAGAAAACATAAAAAATAGAGATATTTTCCAGTAGTTAATTCAATGTGATATATAAGCACAATTGCAAGAACTTCTTCTTCTTTCGGCTTTTCCCCGGTTAGGGGTTGCCACAGCGGATCACCTGTCAGCTCATGATTGGCAGTGAAGTTTTATGGTGCCAAGTTGCCAACCTTCCATGGAAGGCACACATGCACGCACTCACGCCTACGGCCAGTTTAGCGTATCCAATCAAACACAATTGCAAGATGATTAGTATAAATAAGAAGCCAGTTTCTGACAACTTTGACTGCACAGTATGATAAGCTTACTGGTATTTTTTAATTGAATCTCCCAGTATGCGGCTGTACAGACAAATGAAGATTGAACTGAATATTGTGTGTAGGGTGCAGGAGTACCTGTTATATGTATGATAACCGTAAATGCAATCTTTGGAGCTACACAAGAATTAAAGTGGAATTGCAACATATTATACATTTGAAGTTGCTGTATCTTGGGAGTATTCCCTCTTCTCCAAGCTATAACTGTGTCAGAGTTAGTGTGTATCTGTAGTCAGAGATTCAGAGGGCTTGCCCCCCCCCCACCCACCCAGTAAATGATTTTAATAGGCTTTGCACTTTGGTGTTGTTTTATGTGAATCACTCTTAATTACTGACAGTTTTGGGACTTGCAGTTCTAGGTCTCAGACGTTCAGTAGTTTATCAGTTTGTTGTTAGATGCAGAAAAGGAAATTTTGCAGGATATGATGACATTATGCACATTGTGTAGTGAGTGTACTTAAAGGGATTGAAACATTATGCAGTATAAAGAGTAGCAAGTATTTTGGAAATGAGAGCTATGAGAAGATAAAATCGAAAGCAGAGCTGTAGCTCGGATGAGGTGAAGGAAGTGGCTGTTGGGGAGAGACAGTTGGCACTGTAGAAGAGGTGTTTATTGTTTCTGACAAGTCATTGGCGGTTAGGCTGCTGTGCACACTAAGTGTTGGTGTACTTTTTAAGCAGCTGCGATATGAAACCAGCTGTTGAAGTGAATTTATTGCCATCTGTTTCAAATTTTCTTTCTAGATATCCATTCGTGGAAGTTTGATAAGTAGTTGTGAACAGAGACCCAAGCATACTTTTTTATAATGAGGAGTTTTAGATAGCCATATGTGCTACCTTTTAAAAATGGATGGTATCACAATATGTTTAGCACCTTTTAAAGCTGTTGATTGAATAATGGTGCACTTTTCTTGTGATTGCTGTTTTTGTGGTAATGTGAGGTGTGTTACAGCTTTTAAATCTGTTAGTTTTCCATTGTAGCTCAGTGGTGACTACATCCTGTATGGCAGCATGAAATTTGCTTAGTTTATAACACTGAGCTTCATGCATAAGAACATTGGTGTGTACGAAGTTTGTTATAGTTATATTTTTCCATATGTACCTTGCTGTATTACAACTTTTACTCATTTTTCAGAACATAATCAGTGTGCTGCATGTTATATGTGCCTTATTTTGCTTTTTATCATGTCTTTGGTTCTTAAGTTTTTGAACCCTTGAATTATTAAAAACTATTGTAAATAATTATTAAATAGTCTATTAATAAAGGTTAACTTAAAATCTTGTGGTACTGTGGGATATTTATTTTTATCAGCTGTGTATTTCAGAACTGCTGTTATTGCTGGGTAACTGTTGGCAGTTGGGTAAGTAAGAGGTAGAAAGTAGTAAAGACTGCATTTTGCCAAACTCAGCTTTTAAGCAGAAAGTTTGGCTTGTGTTCTGGTTCTCGCTGCCTTTATGATGACTTCTGGTACATTAAGCTCCTCTCTTTTTTCAACGTTATAAGCAGTACATCTAAACATTTCCACAGATGCATGCCTTTTCTGTCATCAAGATTTTCAAATTGTTGGCTAGAGCAACATGTATTTATGGATTTTGTCGGCAAATGAAAATACATTGCCAGTTTCTGTTTCTTAAACTAGTGTGCTGCAGAACTTCATAAAATGCCATACTTTGCCTAAATCTTTGTAAAATTTTAGACATCATTTTATATACTTTCACTATAAAATGTGCAAACGAAATCTGGTACAAGTTAAGCAACAGTCTTTGTATTTCAGTTAAGCAGCCTTTCTCTTCTGGCATGTGTATAGTAACTTACCAGAGACTGCTTTATCTTTTTTAAACCTTAGCAGTAATAAATAGTAAGTTTAAAACACACAGATTATTTTATCTACTTTTCAAATAAAACAGTTTGGTCATTGTTGAAGATTAGTGATTCCTGTTAGAAACCTTTATTGGAAAGTAGCAGATATTCCTGGGGTGTAGCCACCTAACACCACCTTGTCATTATTACCCTGAATGAGCCATTGTTTCCCAGTAATGGATTTAATTTGGGACATTATTTGTTACTTAGCAAGAACTTCTAGGAGCATCCACAGGGGTAGAACATTTATAGTTGCTAGCGATAAAGGAAAAAAATGATCTGTTTTTGGTCTCAATGCTAATAGCATGATTACCCCCCTCCCTCCCCAATTTCTGCTTCCAACCATTGCAGCTAATCATCAGTGCAATCTTAGTCTACCCAGCTCTCCTGAGCACCGCTGGATCATTTCTGGTAGGATTGAGGCCAGTGTGAAACTTGAGACATCCCAGAAATGGGTATTATATTGCTACCTTGGGGGTATTTACAGTTTAAACCTGACTGTTTTTCTCAACCAAGAGTATTCACTCTGCCATACTGTTCCACACTTCCATGTAGAGCTGAATTCAGCAAGCCACCCCTCTGACACTTCATAAAGCACTCCATTATTGGCTCTCCAGGTTCTGCTTAGAAGCTATAGCCACTTTGTGTGCCTGTGTACCTCCTCTAGGACAGACATGCCCGTTCTCCCTGCAGTGCCTCAGATTCCCAAAATGCTTATTAAACCCAGATCACCTGGGCTGTAGTAAGGGCTTTACCCCTCTACAGTAAGGTACTGGCGGCTTGATCAGTTTTGTTTTCATATGCTACATGCATTCTCACACTCTATATAATTAATGTTGTTATTAATGTATAGTGTTTATTGTTTATACATTGAATAGCAAGTAGTGTTGATTCTGACTTTTTCTATTGAAATGTATGCTAACTTTCCAAACATTGATATATTGCAGGAGCTGTAAATGCTGCTTTTTTCCTAAAGTTATATTAATTTAAAGTCATAAATCTCTCTGCATTTAATATATGATCTGATGTTATCTAGTCACCATTCCTCATGTTAGGGTCTTGAATCCGATATCAGATCTGAGCCGGCATGCTCAGAACACAGCTTAGCTTAAGCTCCTCCCCTTCCATAATGTTCTGCTGCCCTACAGTCCCTCAGATCTCGTTTGCTGCTCAGTCAGTCAGACACAGATTGCTCAGCTCTTCTTAGTGTGTCTATTTTGTAAGGTTTCTTAAATTTCAATGTTTTTTCTGAGTTGTAGAGTTAAGTAGATAGTTATCCCTTCTTTGATATCCCCTCCCGGTCAATTCTCACCTTTTTTTTTCTTGTCCTTTTCCCAGGGTTTTGTGTCTCGACCTAGTTACTGTGGTGTCTAAGTAGTGACTAAGTTAGATTTTAAGTTGTTCTTCGTGTTTCTTGAGTGATTCAGATGGTCTTATCAGGTTTTGGAACTTTGTTTTTTTTTGACTTCGGTGAGGTTGTTTCCTGGTTCAGTTATGTCAGATAAACCTTTGGGGTTTAAAAGGTGCTCCTCGTGCGGGCAGAAAATGCCTATTTGTGACTCACACGATGAGTGCCACTACTGTCTTGGCGGCGACCACCTTGAGGTGGAATGCGGCATTTTTGCCGCTTTCAACCTGAGGGCTTTGATCGACCGTCGCAGAAAGCTCCTTAATAAAGGCTTGGTCAAAGGAGGACCCTTGGTCACTGATTCCCCAGCCAAGGTGGGCTCTTCTGGGGCTAGAAATAAACTTTCCGTGGAGGCGGCCCCAACCAAACGTCCCAGACTGTCGGATCCTAGGTCTTCGGATCTGGCTCCAGCCAGGGCAGTTTCTGATCCAAGATCTTCAGGTCCCAGATCATCCAGGGAGTCCACTCCTGGATCCAAGGGTTTGGACCCAAAGCCCTTGGATCCACTACCTTCGTTTTCTTCTCTCGGATCCAAGGATTTTGACTCCAGACCTTCGGATCTGAGGGTAGGCACCATATCTAAGGATCCGACTCTTTCGGATCTGAGAGATTCGAGAAGTGTTATTTCAGATCCTTTGCTGAGTTCAGTTCCGATTTGGTCTGATTCGAGAGTCGTGCCAGAGCCGATTGTAGTGGAGGATTTTCCTTTGGATCCATTGTCTTCAGAGCAGGTTCTGTCTTCTCCGGGTAAGTCTCTTTCTAGGGAACACAAGCGACGACATTCGGGCTACATGTGCGACTCTTCCAGCAGGTCCTCCACATCCTCCCGATCTTCCAAGAGTGCCCTCCCTATGGATATGGGCAGGATGATGCGGGCCTTTCTGAAAGCTCTGATGGAGTTGGGGCTTCTGGCTTCCCCGGCCCACAGGTTGGGAATCCAATCTCCCACTCCCCCTTCGATCGCTCCTCATCTGACCAGTGGCTTGGATTCTCAGAGACTGTTAAGCGGAGCGGAGGCTAAGGGAGCTCTGGGGCCCAGTTTGGGTCCTGCTCTGATATGATCAGTGGTTGGTACTGTTTATTTTCCCCCAGAACATACCATTCGGCTGGTCAGGACTGTTGAGCTGGGGTCTGTGGGGTTGGATTTGGGCCTGGGCTTTACGGACCACTCTCTTCCTCTGGGCACCTCGGCCTTCGACAGCTCCAGTGCCGTCCGGTGGAGTAGCGGGCCAGGGGGTCCTCCTTCTCTTCTGCTAGGGTCGTATCGTCGGGAGAGGGGGATGGAACCTCCTCTATTCCTTCCGCTTTCTGGGCTGTCAAAAGATCTTCCTCTGCTATCAGAGCTACATCTCCCACCACGGTCATCCTACTCAGCCCCATTATCTGAGCGGCTTGTGTCATCCTGCTTCCGGTCAGCCCCATCTGACTTAGCCTCCAGGGGGGATCCCCCCCCCCCATGTAGGGGCCCCCCTCCTCTTCTGAGTCTTCCCCGCTACCCATGGCAGAGGAAGTTCCCAGGAAGAGGACATGTAAGAGGAGACATCTTGACTCCCCTATGGAGTCCCTTACTGAGGATACAGATGCTGATGAGGGGCGGGTCCCCGAGATCACTGCCGGAGGACGTTTCTGGAGACGTACTTGAGATCCTCAAGGCCAAACCCCATCCTCTGAGGAAGCCGTATTTCTGGAGGCTTTCAGTACGGGCCCATCTACCTCTTGGGTGTCCCCCCCCCCCCCTGCTGATCCTCTCATTGATTTTGTGGCCAGCAGGGCTTGGAAGGAGCCAGATACCATGAAGCCAGTGCCTAAGAAAGCAGACAAGTTTCTGAGCCCTCAGTCAGATAGAACCTTTTGGTCCAAAGCGGTCCCAATTGATGCTATTGTGGTGGCTGCTACCACCAAAAAGGAGTTGGCAGAGCAGAGTTCTTCAGTCCATCCTTCCAATCGTGAATCGAGGGCTATGGACAGATTTGGAAAGCGGGTGTTCACCTTGGCTGCTTTAAGCCTGCGAGCATGAAATTGTCTTGCACATTTCACCTGTCTCCAGAGGGATTTGATAAAGGAGCTATGTACTTCCCTCTCTGGGTCCATGTCTGAGGTGGAGTTCTAGGTAGTTTCTCCAAAGCTGTCAACCCTTCATTCAGTTGCGAATTCGTCCATGAGGCTAATTTCCAATACTGTAGAAGGGTCCTCACAAGCGGTTGGCTCGGGTATCTCAATCAGGCGTCATGCCTGGCTCTATCTGAGCTGGTTTGCAGAGGCCTTCAATACGTCTTTAGTTAATGCCCCCTTTGATGGTTCCACACTCTTTGGTCCCACTGTGAAAGAGACTTTCACCCGCAGTGAACAGGAAGGGGAAGACCTTGTCGGCCATTGGGATCAGGTTTTCTGCCCCTCAGAGGTCCTTTTCCAAGACCCAGAAAGGGAGTAAGAAAATGTGGTTCAGGAAGGCACAGTCTCCCTTTCAAGATGTTCAGGAGGATTCCTCTTCCAGGAGATGGGGAAGAGCTTTCAGTGGTAGACGTTGCCCCAGGGGCAGAGGAGACCCGCAGAACCAAGGTTCCAGAGAACGCTTCTCTGAGAAAGTTTTGCAGCGTCCCTGAGGTGTTGTCCAGCTGTCCATCCCTGGAGGCATTCGGGGGTCGGTTATCGTTGCACCCACTAGCCTGGGCAAGTGTTACAAACGATCAGTGGGTGCTAGCATTTATATCCAGGGGTTATTGCATTCCTTTTTCTGAAATTCCCCCAAAATTTAGTTCTCTTCCAGATGTGCCACCCAATCAGGAAGAGTCAGCCCGACAGGAGTTTATAAACCTTCTTCAGAAAAGAGCCATCCAACAGGTCCCCTCAGGACAGAGAGGATCCAGAACTTATTCCCACTTCTTTTTGGTTCCAAAGAAAACAGGGGACCTATGTCCTATTTTAGATCTAAGTCGCATGAACCATTTTGCGCAGAAGTTGAATTTTCGGATGGTCACTGTGCAGTCGACTGTGCCTATCTTGCACAGCAATGACTGGATGTGCTCAGTGGACCTTCAGGACATGTACTACCATATAAAAATGGATTGATGGTACAGGAGGTTTCTCCGCTTTCACTTGGGAGTCTATCATTTTCAGTTCCAGGCCCTGCCCTTTAGTCTCACGTCAGCTCCCAGGGTGTTCACCAAATGCATGGCAGTAGTAGCAGCTCATCTCCGGCTGCAGGGAATGCAAGTTTTTCCCTGTTTGGATGATTGGCTCCTGACGGCCTTTACAAGGCATCAACTACTGGACAATATTCACACCGTACTTTCCCTGTTCCATCTGCTGGGCATTACAGTGAACATGGCTAAATCCTCTTTGATTCCAACCCAAAAGCTGGAGTTCATAGGCACTCTGTTGGATACCACTTCTCAGGTCGCAGTCTTACCACTTTGACAGGTGTCGCTTATTAGCGAACAAGTTCGGGCCTTGCTGGAACTAACTTGTCCTCCGGCCTCACTCATTCTCAGGGCTCTAGGATCAATGGCTGCTGCCATTTATTTGGTACCAATGGCTTGGTACCATATGAGGGTTCTTCAGTGGACCCTAGCAGTTCAGTGGTCAGCATTGCTGCATCCCCTATCCTTTCCCATTCAGCTCACCCCTGTGTGTCACAAGCATCTTTCGTGGTGGATTAGTTCACCAGATCTTCTAGCGGGCAGGCCTTTCGTTCCTCCGACTCCTGTGGCGACAGTCACCTCAGATGCTTCCCTCCTGGGGTGGAGGTGGGGCATTTCCAGGGACAGATGATCCAAGGGATGTGGTTGCCATCAGAGACCAAACTGTACATCAACGTTCTGGAGATGAGAGCAGTGCTTTTGTCATTGCAAGCCTTTCAAGACTGCCTCCCTCAGGGAGCAGTTGCAGTTCTATCAGACAACATGGCTGGTTGTGCGTGGTATATAAACAAGCAAGGGGGCACACGTTCTAATCTGCTTTGTTGTGAGGCCATGAGGGTCTGGGAGTGGGCAATGGCCACAGGATGCTTTCTCACTGCAACGCACATTCCCGGAGCATCCAACATGTTGACGGACAAATTGAGCAAGGCTATATTGACTCCTCACGAGTGGTCCCTGAACCCAGTGGTGGCTCAGCAGATGTTCTGTCGGTGGTGTTATCCGAGCTGCGATCTGTTTGCATCTCCTTTCAACTACAAATGCAGCAACTTCTTTGCATTGATCCCCCCAGAGGGGGAATCCCCTAGGGATGCGCTCACCCATGATTGGCCTTCGGGTGTCCTGTATGCCCTTTCCTCCATTAACTCTAATTCCCAGAGTACCTCAGAAAGCCCGACTCCTCATGAGTCAACTGACCCTCATTTTTTTTGGCCTTTGGCCTCTGCAGGTGTGGTTTCCCCCTCCTACGGTCTCATTTGAGGCATCCACCCTGGGTGTTTGATCCAATTCCGGATCTGCTATCTCATCCTTCTCTCCTACCACTCCCGAACCTTCAGACCCTACGCCTGACAGCATGGTATGTCTGCTTCCAGTGATTTTGGTTAAGTCCAGGCTAGCTTCACCCATAAAGGAGATTATTCTTGCTTCCCAGAGGTCCTCTACTAGGAAAGTTTATGCCAGTAAATGGAGGTGGTTTTCGGTTTGGGCGAAGAATAGGAATTTGGACCCCTTCTCTGCCCCTATTCCCGAAATACTTCTCTTTTTGACCTCTCTCTTTAAGGAGGGGGCTAGTTTTTCCACTGTCAAGGTACAGTTGGCAGCGATTTCGAATTTTCACCTTGGTGGTAATTCTGCCTTTTCTGCGTGACTCTATAAGGCCTTTTTAAAAAGGGGTTTTCTATTATGGCCTCCTGTAAAAATCCCTTCTCCCTCGTGGGATCTGACTTTGGTCCTGTAGGCTTTGACAAAACCATCCTTCGAACCTGCAGCTTTGTGCGATATTAAATTTCTTTCCTGGAAGACTGCTATTTTAGTGGCAATAAATTCAGCAAAGAGAGCTTCGGAGTTGCAAGCTCTTACTATCAAGCCGCCCTACTTAATTTGCCACAAGGACAGGGTGTTTCTGAAACCAGATCCATCCCTTATGCCTAAAGTGGCCTTACCAGCGAATCTCAATCAATGTATTCATCTCCCAGTATATTTTCCTAACTATTCCAATAAAGGGGAATATATTCTGCACATACTGGACGTTCATCGTCAACTTTGATTTTATTTACATAGAACACGAGAATTTAAGTGTTCAGACCAACTATTTGTCGCCTTTTGTATGAATAGAAAGGACAGAGGTATTTTGAAAGTCACTGTTTCCAGTTGGATTTTGCAATGTATTTCCTTCATTTATTCTTCAGAAGGTATTTCCTTGGCTACACCAGTGAGGGCTCATTCTACCAGGGCAGTTTCTACTTCCACTGTCTTTGCAGATCGTCAATCTTTAGATGATTTGTGCAGCAGCAACGTGGTCTTCTCCCCACACTTTCATTTCCCACTCTAAGTTGGATTTGGTTTCCAGAGGAAGGGTTTCATTTGGCTCCACAGTTCTTCGGTATCTCATTCCTTGAGACCTCCCAGGATTTAGATAGCTGGGGACTCTGACCCTAACATGAGGAATGGTGACTATATAACATCACATTTATAGTTATGTACTTACCATAACTTGGCATCTGTGTTATCAGTAGTCACCATTCATCACAATCCTACCCTCCAGCCCCCTTCCTGGAAGATTGGTTGGATTTGGTACTTCTGTTTTTCTTAAGTACTTTGGTCTGTCTTCCTTCCTTATGCAAACTCGATCTGAGGGCAGTAGAGTATTATGAGAGGGGAGGAGCTTGAGCTAAGCAGTGTTCTAAGTATGCCGGCTCGGATACGATATCGGATCCAAGACCCTAACGTGATGAATGGTGACTACAGATAACACAGATGCCAAGTTATTGTAAGTACATAACTATAATTTGAGATATACTGTTATTGCTGATGCATTACTCTTCACTTTGTTTTCGCAGGGTCAAGCATGCCTGCTCGTACAGAAGGCACTGCAGATCAGAGAGCTAAGGCAGTCCATGACAGAGAGTGAATTAGAGACGCTTCTCAAACAAGTCCTATCTCAAATTCACAAGGTAATGATTTTAGTAGCATGAGCATCTCTAGTGTTCTTTAGGCTTGTAGTTGGTGTTAAGAAGTCTTACCTAAAACTGCTTTTGTTTTGCTGTTAATCTATTGAATATTCCCTGCAATATAAGTGGAAAAAAGGGACAGAATTTATGTTCTATGTTAGGTAAACTGATCATTTTGCCATTTTTACTTCCTTAGAGGTCATTTATAACAAAAATATGAATTATTTATGAATTATTGCCTACACTTTATCTCTTCTGTATGACTAATGCTTGAAGCGCACACATAAGTCAATTCTTAGCATGTTTAATTGCATCCCTTGTTTTAGATAAAGTAGCTTGTTCCTCTATCCGTAAAATGGGTAGTGTTTTGGGGAACACAACAATCAGAATTTCATGCCCTGTTGGCTTCTGGTTTATAGCAGTAGTGCTTTTTAGTTGATAAGTAATTGTCTTTGTGCTCTTCTTTTGATGGTGGTGTTTTTTTTTGGGGGGGGGGGCATTGTGATGCCATAGGGTTACTACTTTGATTTTGGTAATACCAAACTGTCATAGGGAAAAAATACCGTCAAAAGTTAGCAGTGTTCTACATCAGATTAAAATTCCAATTAGATGTCCTGGGTGTCCTCTTTCTTTTTTCTTTTCTTTTTTTAACAAGTTATACTGAAGTCTTGATATTAAATTAACAGATATAGAAAGTTACCCCCTACCTCTGTCCTTTCCGTGTTAGAGTGAAAGCAAAGATACCCATTTTGCCCATTCCAAAGAAGAATAAAAGAGGGGTTGGGTTTTGCATAACAGTTAAAGTGCTTACCTGAGAGACACAAGATACTCTGATTCTCACCTTTAAGTAAAATTAGCTAAGCTTAAATGGCTCACAAGGGTATGCTATGAACTTTTCAACTGCAGGTTGTGATAAAGCATGTAAGTGTTACCAAGTACTTGTTCTCTACAATAATATTCATGTCAAAAAATGTAACAGTGTTTTAGTAAATACTTTTTTTTAAAGAGTGTATATAGCACTGATGTTATCCAGACAGGCCAGTAGGCTAAGATGCCTTGTGATATAAAAAAGAAGTAGCTCAAATATTTATTTATTTATTTTATATTTGTTGACCGGGCTAGTCTAGCTGGATACATGTCCATTTTCAGTAGAGGCCCGGGGAGAAAAGCTCCAAGTATGAGAAGATTACTCCATACAATAGTTAGAATAAAAAAACAAGCTTAAAATACATTATAAAGCAAAAAAGTTTGTAAAGAGAGTACAAGTAATTTGTGTGATCCAAGTTGGAGTCATGGTATAGGTTTAAGCAGCAATCAAGCCATGAGTTTTCTGGTACAATCAGCACAAGTTTATACAATATTTGAAAAAAAAAAAACAAATTGACATTCACTTAGTCAGAGGGAGAAAGAGAGTAGACTGGAAAATATAAATAGTAGTAAAGAGTTAGCTTGTAATAATTAAAAGTGTGGTGGGGCAGTAGCCCAGGAGGCAGGGGAAAAAGGGAAGTGAAAGGAGGATAAGTAATGTTTAGTCAGGCATTGAGCAGGGACAAAGCCAATGTATTTTTAGGTGATCTTTGAGGTGTTTCTTAGAGTGGAGTAGATGAGAGAGAGGTTAGTGTTTTAGGAAGGTTGTTCCAGATTCTGCCCACGACGTTGGTAAAGAGTGAGTCACCGGCTTTGTTATTGGATTTATTGTTGGCAATTAGTAACTTGCTAGCTGAGCGTAGTGTTGTAAGATTTTTATATGGGGAGATCAGGTTAGAGAGGATAGGAGTATTAGTAGGGTGGTACAGAATTTTTTGTGTGATCACAAGTTGATTGTATCGTAGTTGGTTTTGTAGTTCTAACCATTTGAGTTGTTTGAGGTTGAGACAGTGGTGGGTTCTATAGGGAGAGCCAGTGGCAAATCTGACTATATTATTATAGCTAGTTTCAAGCTTGGTAAGATTGTGCTTAGATTGGAAAAATGGCAGAAGCATAGAATAGAGTAGAAGTAAGATGAGCCTGGGCAATGGTGGTTCTAGCCAGTTGTGTAAGGAATGGTTTGATTCTATACAGAGACTTGTTTTTTATTGATAGTTTGAATGGTATTATTGATATGGTCGTCAAAGCTGAGGTTATGATCAATGGTTATGCCCAGAAGGCATGCAGTAGGATCAGGGGAAATACAAATTCCATTATAGGAGGTAATAGTGAAGTGGATATGTGGAGATTTTTGGGTGGGAGTGAAGAGTAATAATTTGTTTTTTTTGGTGATGAGGAGGAGACATTGATCAGTAAACCACTTTTCAACAGAGTTAAATACAGTTTGAGTAAGGGTTTGGAGAGAGGATGAGGACTTAGCAGTACAGATTAGAGTAGAGTCATCAGCATATTGTATGCAAGTGGCTTGTGGAACAACAGTGTAGAGATTGTTAATAAAAATAGAAAAAAGAAGAGGGCCTAGGATAGAGACTTGAGGCACTCCAGTGTTCAAAGGGAGGGGTGTGGAAAGATTATTGTCCCAGAGCACTGCTTGATGTCAGTTATCTAGATAGGATTTAAACCAAAGTATAGCTTGTGGGTCAAGAGATTGGGCTTTTAGAGTACTGATAAGTAAGCTATGGTTGACCATATCAAAAGCTTTTGATAGGTCTATAAATAGAGCAGATGAGAGAGAGTTATTGTTTTGATTCCTGTTAATACAGTCAGTAAAGCTTAGTAGGGCAGTAGTGGTGCTATGAAAGGGTCTAAAGCCATGCTGACAGTTAGCAAGTAAGTTGTTATGGAGCAGGTGTTGAAGTAGTTGATGGTGGATACATTTTTCCATTATTTTGGCTAATGGAGAGAGTAGAGCAATTGGTCGGTAGTTGGAAATGTCAGTGGATTTACCTCCTTTATGCAAAGGGATTATATGGGATACTTTCCATATGGAAGGGATGGTACCTTCTGTGATTGTTCTGTTTATAAGGATGGATATTGGATAAGCTAAGGCTTTGGCAGCTACTTGAAGGTATTCTGCTGGGAGGTTAGCAGAGGGAGTACAAGATTTGAGTTTCTGAATGAGTTTACAGATAAAGGAAGTTGGAACAGGTTGTAAATGTAAGAAGGGAATTGAACTGTTTGTATTTTGTAAAGGAGAGGGGGTGGTGGGTGTTAGTGTTTTTGTTAAAGTTTGAATAGCTTCAGTGAAGTAGTTGTTAAAGGTATTGGCTATTTGCAAAGGACTATCATGGGGAATAGAGTTTGGGGCTGGAGTTCTAGCCTGCCCTGGTTTGAGAAGTTTATTAATGCCTGACCAAAACTTTTGAGGGTTGTTAGAGTGTGATTGAAGTTTGGAATAGTAGTTTTTTTTTGTCTAACAAAATGTCTTTTTTGGTAGCGTTTCTTAATTGCTTAAAGTATAAGTGATCAGCAGTAATAGTCAGTTAAAAAGGAAAAACAGTGGCATAATGTAGGTTAGATGAACGTCTGGCATCCTTCTGTAGATTAAAAAGGACTAGTCCATCTTTCTGTATCTCTAGGACTTGAGGCTAGGAGTATTTAGGCAGCTCAGCATGTAAAAGTTTCCCAAGCCACCAAACCCCTGTCTCTTTCAGGCCGTTTTGTACCTGGCAGGACCAGTCTTCAAATCCCTCTTGCCATGCCTGAGTGCAGTTGCATCTGCCAGCTGTTTCAGGGTACCATTTGCCTTTGGTGTTTTATTGTTGTTTTGTGTGCATATATGATGATGTTTGCAGATGACGTGATCTGTAGTGAGAGTAGGGAACAGGTGGAGGAGACCCTGG